>NC_066877.1:21498111-21610611 GCF_022985175.1 Labeo rohita
GGAATCAAACTCAGGTCGGCATGAGCGCAGTTGCACTATATGTCAACGCACTAACCCTGAGGCTATTGGCGCCGACAAAATAATGTATTTTCTATTAATTTTCTGCATTCCATTTTTATAATTTTATTAAATTTTAATAATCAAAAGCATCTCTAAATTATTTATTTTATTTAAAAACTAATTTAATATTATTTTATTTTTTTTTTTTTTTTTATATATATCTTTATTTCTTTCTTCAGAAATACTGTGTTGTGTATTTAGATGTTTCTGGTACACATGGCATTCTGGAAAATAATTTTTCTGGTAAACATTACTTAAAAAATAATATTTTAATAATAATTGTATTAGTAGTAGTAGTAGTATTAGCATTAAATTAAATAATATACAGTAGTCAACATTTGAAGTGGATCAAAAAAGTTCATCGAAGTTGTCCTAAGATGGTTTTAGGACAACTTTGATGAAAAGTTCCAATCCACTTCAAATGTTGACTACTGTATATCCGTCACTTTTTCTTCAAATTAAACCAAACTTTTATTTTGATGGGTAAAATGGTGAAATGCTCCTGAAGTGACAGAGCAGTTCAAGAGATTATGTTTATGTGTTCATGTGCTCATATATTAAAGTGGCACAGGCGGAAAACACTGTGAGTGTCACGCACGCGTCAGTATACGTTTAATAAACTAAACAGCATGTGTGCGCCATTCATTCACACAGAGACATGCAGAGCATGCAGAATCCATATTTAAACAGCATTTTTGCAGCTTCAAAAAAAAAAAAAAACCCTAGTCCATCACGTTTTGATTTAAGTGTACTGACCTACTTTTAATATATTTATTCAAAATTTGGCTAATTCCGTGACATTCCATGTTGAAATGGTGGGAAAGCTGTGAAATAGTAATTTACCTGCATTCTTCTCACACAAACAGCATTGCTTCTTAAAGTTTGACTCATATATTGTTTGTGACAACAGCTTAAACAGGTACAGTAACAAAACATGCAGAACAAGTCTTTGTTTAAACCAAAAATAAATAAATAAATGCAGCACTATTTAAAAGAACAAGAGAGAAGGAATAGTCAAGAAGCCCCTCGTGGTGCTTTCTGACAGTTTATTAAAGGCAAATCTTTCAAAGCTATGTCTGGAGATGAAATGTAACTGGTGAGGCTGTTGCTATAATTGGTATTGGGAGATTGTTCTGCCGCTGTGATCCCATTGGCTGTTTATGCTCTAAATCAGTGCTGATCTATGTATGCTTTGAAAAGCCTTCTGCTCACCACCGCCTCTCTATTGTCCATTAATTGCAGAGTCATGTACCAGAACACAGCTAATGACAATTTCAGCTTCAAGAGAACATGTCGCCCTTATTTATGGCCACTCAGAGTGATGAGTGTCTGGCTGATGAAGGATGTGTGTGTGCGCATGTGTGCATGCGGACAGACTGAATGCCCCAGACGGCACAGACGACGTGGGATGGCTACTGATGTGCCGTCTGTCTGCTTAGCAGAAGGAGGAGGGGTGGACAAGGTGAGCCGTATGAGTGTGTGTGCAACACCAGGGAGGTGGGGACGGCATCAACGTGAGCTGAAACTTAACAACAGAGACGAGAGCGGCTGAAGCAAAGTGTGGGAATTATGTGGCTGCATCGCTGCCAGATTTTTAAATATTAATTGTCCATTCACGCTCACAGGTGACCCACTAACAGTTATATTGATATGGAGACGCCATTATCTGCTCTGACTGCTCGGCTGGCTGGATGACAAACATGGAGTCGAAATTGTGGAAATGGAGGACCGAAATCAAAACATATTCACCCTCTATAGGAATTAATGTGTTTTTGCTCAAGGCTGCCAGAGAACAAAGCAATGCTCTATTATTATTCCTGCTGGCCCATCATATATCTATATTATGAAGAAATACCTTAATGCAAACTCATTTCAGCCTGATGGAAAAATCAGTGAGTCTCATTCACTAACTGTGTGTGTGCATTTATCTGCGCATAAAAAAATGCAAAAATGATGTATTTTTTCTTTACGAATAGACCCAGATTTGGACAGAATCTGTTAAATTAAACACATTACAAGCTGTATAGTGTAGCCTTTGCAACTTGACTTTTTAGGATGGAAATGATTCAGTTTGGCAAAAAAAAAAGCCTATACTTTTTTTTTGAGTCGGTTCTGGAAGCCCATTCTGGAATCTTAACTGTATCTTAATTTTATTTTATTTATTTATTTATTTATTTTATATATTTTTTTCTTTCTTTATTTATTTGAATGTATAACCATAATTGCCTGGTGTTTTTATTATTATTTATAGTATATTACTATATTTACGTTATTGTTGCTTTCTGTCTGACTTAAGATGAACCAAATAAAGGCCAAAGAAAAGCTAAATTATGATTAACACTGTAATATTTTTACATATAGCACTGACCTTTTAAACGATTTTGTAGTATAAAATTTTGTAGCCTTGCTAGGATGTGCATACTATAACCAAAATATCAATATCAGTGTTTTTCCCTGAAAAAAATAAAATAAAATTAAACTAAAAATACACAATGGGAATAAATTACAAGCTCACCGCAGAATTTTATTGACAGTGGTTTCCTTTTCCATGAGGTTACGGGCCCGGATGCTAAATACTGACTTTCGGAGCTAGGAAGAAAAAACGGTTTAGACGGAAAGATAAGAAACACAGATCAATACACATTTTATTTCAGATGGATATATTTGCAAACAACTATTATTATATGGGTAAAGCTGAATTGGATACCGGCAAACAAAAACATCCTAATGTAATCAACAAAATATAGTTACATAACGGCTGGTTATTTAAGTCTTGTTGCGTGGGAAATAGATCTGTTCCTTTCAGAACATTCATGAGCTTATTGTTTAGTCCCTGTGTGTATTGAGGGGGCAGACTGTGGGAGTGATGGAGTGTGGTACCTTCTGATCTATGTATTTATTATCCTCAATGGCAGACCTCTTGGAATGGTCGCAGGACGAGGACGACGCCGAGGGAAGTCGACGAAACAGACAGC
Source organism: Labeo rohita (assembly GCF_022985175.1). Lineage (NCBI taxonomy): Eukaryota > Metazoa > Chordata > Actinopteri > Cypriniformes > Cyprinidae > Labeo > Labeo rohita. The sequence goes on from NC_066877.1 coordinate 21,501,147, forward strand.
TGGGGTCCTGCTGCTGTCGGTCGATGAACTGCTTCATGAAGCTCTCCCTGCGGCACACGCCCACGGCACACGCATAACCAAACAGTCACACGCAAACACACAAGGGACTTGTGTTTTCAGAGCATTCAGTAGTATGTTTGCCAGTATGCTTGTTGCTTTTATGAGAATGAATCTTTCATGAGTTCATACATATGGTTTGGAATGAGGTATCATTCAGTGCACAGAGTACCTGATTCTAGGCACAGTGAAGTCTGATGGCAGCTTGGAGATTTTCACCATCTGTGGTCGATTGGGGAACTTCTCAAAGATCCGTAATCGCAGAGGAAGTTTCTCTTTCGTATCAGCATTGGCTTCGCTCTGTTTCAGCTGTGAAGAGAAGCCAGAAGATTCATTTGCAACAAATGTCTCGTTCTGTGACTCAGCTGAGAGACTCCGACCGGGCCACATTGTGTTTTCACACATAGCCTTCAAAACATTTGGTGGACAGTCCAAAATTGACATAAGCTGTCCATCTCTACTTCTGATTGCCTCTTTTGAAAACTCAGCGGGTCTTCAAGTAGAATGCAAAGATGGTGTATTTTATATTCCATTCCTCACTTCTGATGGTGAGAGAGGAAGGGGTTAGCCTGTACGGTGCACTGCTTTGAATTAATGTGGCCCTCTGAGGCTTAACTGACTTTATGTGCCATAACCTTTTATCTTTCTCCATGTCTATCAAGCAACATAAAGGCCTCAGATGATTAGGCCGGAGCACGCTAGAGGATCACTTCTCATGCTCCTGTCAGAAGAGATGCATAAATTAAAGCGAATAAGACAAAACTGAGATGACAGATTCATGTTTCATATTTTCTAAACATACCTACGAATGCATATTAAAAGAAATCCACTGAACGCCCTACTGATTCAAAAACATGTAACTGCAGTTTAATGTACTAAAACAATAACTCTAATTTCTAACAATTATGTTAGACTTTAATTATTAACTATTTAACTATTAAATATTTAAACATTTCTTTTTTTTTTTTTTTTTTTGAGAACAAAATGTTCATTTGGCAGGATTTAAAAGCTAAACATTATGTTAGAGTGCTGTTCTGCTAGGCTGTCCAAAGATGGCAGCAGCGCACAGTCTCAATGCAGTTATCTATTACAACACTGGTTGTCAACTAGTTTTGCTTCAGGACCCAGATTATACATTGACATCAAATGGAAACCCAACACAGCACTAAAACTGTTTCACGTGCAAAAAGTAAAAAAAGAAAACTGATAACCCAATATTTAAATGCATTATTCATTTGTTATTTGTTTTCCTTCTTTCAAATAAACCCCTATTTAATTTGGTATACACTACCAGGTAATTCTCTTTTTTTTAGAAATCTTTTCTGCTCACTAAGCCTGCATTTATTTGATCAAAAATACAGCTAAAGCAGTCATATTGTGAACTATTTTTTACTATTTAAAATAACTGCTTTCTATTTTAATATATTTTATAATGTAATTTATTCCTGTGATCAAAGCTACATTTTCAGCATCATTACTCTTCATTAGTCTTCTGTGTCACATGATATTTCAGAAATCATTCTAATATGGTGATTTGCTGTTGAAGAAACATTTCAGGATTCTTTGATGAACAGCAAGATCCAAAGATCAGCATTTATCTGATATAAAAAAGCTTTTGTAACATTATACACTATAACTTTCAAAAGCTTAGAGTCAGTACGGGAAAATTCAGTACATGAAATCACAGGAATAAATTACATTTTAAAATATATTTAAACAGTTAACAGTACATAACAGTACATAAGAAAACAGTTATTTTAAATAGTAAAATATTTAAATATTTGACTGTTTATGCTGTACTTTGGGTCAAATAAATGCAGGCTTGTGAGCAGAAGAGATTTCTTTAAAAAACATTAAAAATCTTACTGTCCAAAAACTTTTGACTGGTAGTGTATATTTACAGTAAATTGTGTAACTTTGTTCATGGTTTTGACGATGTACCTTGTGTCTTAAATTTGTTTGAAAATACCATAGATAGATAGATTTACATAACATTAAAAGACATGGGATTTGGGAAGTGTTCTTTATAAGCCTATTTATTTTGCTATCCTACTATGCATGATTAGTTTTTTTTTAATTAGTAATTTTATTTTCTTGCAAACAATTATTGGTTTGCTATCTACCACTGCTGCAATACAATGTAATTTAACACACTGCCTATTAGGGAAGCAAAACAAAACTGAAATGTGTATTCAGAAAGGACTTTCTGTCCTCATTCGCAAAGCAGGCTAAAAACTGCTCAAACAAACAGAAATGTCACAAACAACAGAGAGCAATTAATTTAATTTTATTGCATATAATATTGGGCTTCTTTGGCTGTCTGGACGCCTGTAGATAAATATGATGCATTTCTGATTAGGAATAAGAACCAGTAAAATTAGGTTCCCTGGGGATAGCTTACCATTAGAAATAGGCGGCTGACCTAGAGCCTTCAGGAAATGAAAAGCATTTGGCAAGAGTAACCAAGAGGAACCGTCAAAAATAGAAATGCAAATATCATTGCATAATATTATTGTATTATGACTCATCATTTTTTTTCATTCAGCATTTGAATTGGCCATACATTCAGACATCTGTAGTGCATCACAGGCTGTTCTTTTAGAGTTACAGACAGCAGGTCATGTTCTGTGCTGGAAGTGAAGCACTACTGTGGAGAGGTTGTGCTAATGTTGCTAAGAGCCTGCCTGCAGTAAGGACAAAGCGGCTGGACGCATGAGCCAAGAGAAAATGTGCTCAACATAGATCTTGATGATTTCAGTGTATCGGGTTAAGAGTAAACACCTGCTAAAAACAAACGTGACATGTCAGAATTAGGAAAAATAGCTTTAGCACCATCAACATGCTTGACCAGTGTTTGTGGCCATTATGAAAAAATCCATTGCTTACAAACCACAAACATTCACAACAAATGTTTAGAATAATACATATACTCTACATAGGGAAACCAACTATTTGCTGTGCATTCATATTCTTGGCTGTTTACTGGAAAACATAAAAAACGGTTTAGACTGCACTTAAACAAAGATGGGTTACCCTGTCTCTTATTCAAAAAAATAGTCAACATTTGTTTTAGGGCAACTTTATTGTAAAAGCATGTGTGCTTGAAACCTTACAGGTCCCCAAGGCTCCAATCAATAGCTCTGCACTCTGCGGGGTGGCTTCAACTCTGCGCTTTACTCGGCAACAGCCTCTGATTAGCTCTCACACAGAGACGCACACGACATGGAGCACTGCAGAGAGAACAGGCGCTCCTAACTAATACCAACACAATTTACATCCCTCTAGTATAAATAGCTAACGTGAAGAATCCTCCTTGCTTTGCAACGCGACACATCAGCTCCCCTCTATATTCTGATCTGGTATTTAGAGCAAGTGTTTGTATTACTAATCACAACTTGTTAAAACTTTAAACACCTTTTTAGGTAACTGATATTTTGAAGTAAATGAATTTACCCAAAATAAAGATTGTTTCATCATTTGCTGACCCTCATGTTGCTCCAAACATGTATGACTTTTACCAATAGTGTTTGGTACTATTTTGAAAAGAATACATCATAACTTCAGTTTAAATCTGCTAACAAGCTAAAATAAAAAGTAAAATATAAACATTAGAATGACAGTTGAATAACCAAAATGACTAAGCCTGAAATAGAAATAAAGTTAAATAGAAATATATAAAAAAAAATGACAATAGCACACATCTAAACTACTAAAACTAAAATGAAAAATGAAAATATAAAAATAAAAGCTATTGAAAACACTGATAAATATTACATAGTATACGCTGATGTTCAAAAGTTAGGGATCAGTAAAATTTGTAATGTTTTTTAAAGAAGTTTCTTATGCTCATCAAAGCTGCGTATATTTGATCAAAAATACAGAAAAAATGTAATATTGTGAAATATTATTGCGATGTAAAATAACGTTTTTCTTTTTTAGCATCAGTACTTTCACATGATCCTTAAGAAATCATTCTAATATGCTGATTTATTGTCATATTGTTGTCGGCAACAGTTGCGCTGCTTGGAACCTGTAATACTTTTTTCAGGATTCTTTGATGAATAATAAAAAAGGCACTTATTTAAAATAGAAATATTTTCTAACAATATACATTACTGTTCAAAAGTTGGGGTCAAAACATTTTTTATTTAAATTTAATTTAAATTAATACTTTTATTTTGCAAGGATGTGTTATAATTAATAAAAAGTGATAGCAATAACTTACATTGTTAGAAAAGATGTATATTTTAAATAAATGCTGTTATTTTTTACTTATTTTTTTTTTTATTTTATTTATTTATCATGTGACACTTAAGGCTGGAGCAATGGCTGATGAAAATTTAGCTTTGCATCACAGGTATAAATTATATTTTAATGTATATTAAAATGAAAACCATGATTTTATACTGTAATAACATTTTGCAACATGACTTTATTCTGTATTTTTGATCAAATAAATGCAGCCTTGATGAGCATAAGAGATTTCTTTAAAAAACATGATAAGTTTTACTGATCCCAAACTTTTGAATGGCAGTGTATAAATAATACAAAAAATAACACTGCCCTGTTCTCTGTAAGCATGGAAAGATCAGTGAGACTATTTTTCAAAATATCTAATTTGTGTTCCACATAAAAAAAAAGCTATACCAGTTTGAATCGATGTGAGGGTGAGTAAATGATGACAGAATTTTCATTTTCATTTTCGAGATGTGGTAAGTACATGTGATGGAGTGCTGAAGAGGAAGGGAAAGCCAAATTCAATCAGCACAGCTAGAAAGTGAAATCCACCCTGATCAATAAACAGATCAATATGAAATAGCTGAAATGATATGGGTTCACATACATTACATACAGTGCAACACATCATGCTGATTTGCATCTCCACATGATTGCTTGTAGCTAGCTGTATTTTTCCCCCATGGCTTGTAGAAGGTCTGCATGTATTGTAATGCATTTTTTTTTTTTTGTAAAAATAGCATATGGCCACAGCTCTTCATAATGATGAATCATATGTAACATTTTCCATAAATCACAGAGCCATGCATCCGAAATGAATGTGTTGGCCTTGGGACACATTAGGGTGATCCATTCACTCCTGTTCACACATTCTTCCAATTTCAGGCTCAGGTGAACCATACTAGGCTATTCTCCAAGTCCCCCGCCTTTCAAAACGACGAGGGTCCAGGTTATTGACCAATTGCTGCGTGGTCTGTGGCACATTCACAAAGGAGCCTGTAATAGTGTGCTATGCTCCCAGCGTCATGAATGATTGGTTGGTCTACAAATCTGTATGTCGCCGTCCCACAAATTTACTCTACAGGCCATTAGACACATTTATGCTCCAGTTAGGTCACCATAAAACAGTGGAGAGCTAATGTAAACACAGGTAATAATGTCTAACGGTGTGTGTGTGTGTGTGTGTGACCTTCAGGGATGGTGTCGGCAGACATAATCGCATATTGGTTTTAAAAGGACCAGAATATTTGACATGTCAGGCTCAAAAGTGCACAATCTGAAATGGGCAAGAATATAGCAGCAATAAAAGACATAGTACACATAAAATTGAAAATTCTGTCATCATTCTCATTCTTCATTCTCATGTCATTTCAGACTCGCATGACTGGAACACAAAAGAAGAATTCTGAAGAATGAAACTGTTTGTGTCCATACACTGAAAGTCAATGGGGTCAAAAAAAAAAAACACTGGACCCCACTGACATTTATTATATATTATATTATATGGAATGGCATGAAGATGAGCAAATGGTCTAGTGCAGGTCAATATATACATTCATCGTGTGCCATTTAGTTTAGATACTGTATTAAGTTAAAAGAAGATAAACTGACCCCTGCTACAGACTATTAGAGTGCATTCTGTGTAAACGACCCCTAAGAAGAACATTCCAAATCAGTCACCTTTTAAGGTTCCATTTCAGTTAGACTGCTTGATAAACATACATTACGTGTGCCGCTCTACTCTGCACCAGACTTGGTGAACTTCCATAAGCAGCTCAGGGGTAGAGGGTCATTCTCTCCTTCTCATTTAGTATCTAATGAGGCATGGTGCTGCATAGGCTATAAACTCCCAGACCTCTTAGAGGCACACCTTTGCCACCTGAGAGGCTGACTGGCTGAATACTTAGCATGGCGAGAGTGGCACAGCATGGCAAGACAAAATGTCTGACGTTCCTCAAAAAGCGTATTTTGCACGGCAACTGAAATATTCCCAAATGCCTGGTAATCAGCATATTCTGACAAATAAAAAATACTCAAATCCTGCTATTCTTCACTGAAGATTTATATTCTGTTTCATCAAGCCATATTTATATGTAATGTTGAGGTCAAACGTTTACATAAACCTTGCATGATCTGCAAAATGTTTTTTTTTTCTTTTGTGATAGTCTCTTCAGCATTTTTGTGTATTTGAACCCTTTCCAACAATGACTGTATGATTTTGAGATCCATCTTCTCACACTGAGGACAACTGAGGGACTCATATGCAACGATTACAGAAGGTTTAAACACACACTGATGCTTCAGAAGAAAACACAATGCGTTAAGAGCTGGGGGGGTGAAAACCTTTTGAATTTTAAGATCAGGGTAAATTTATTTTGTCTTCTGGGAAACATGTATGTATCGTCTGTAGCTTCTGAAAGGCAGTACTAAATGAAAGAAATATGATATTTAGGGAAAATAATAAAAATGTACACATCTTCATTCTGTTCAAAAGTTTTCACCCCTGGCTCTTAATGCATTGTTTTTCCTTCTGGAGCATCAGTGAGCGTTTGAACCTTCTGTAATAGTTGCATATGAGTCTCTCAGCTGTCCTTAGTGTGAAAAGACGGATCTCAAAATCATACAGTTATTGTTGGAAAGGGTTCAAATACACAAAAATGCTAAAAACAAAAGAATTTGTGGGACCTGAAGGATTTTTCTGAAGAACAGTGTGCAGTTTAACAATGATTTTTTTTTTTTAATGTCTTCACCTAAATCTAACACTCAGCTGGATGTTAGCAGAACAAAAACGTAAGTAAGATTTTACAAATTTACAAAGTGTGTTGGAATATGGCCAAACTCTGGCCTGCACAACCTATGACATCAACTGAAAGGGAATGTCTGAGCCAGTAATTACATTTTGATGAAAGATAATAAAGTTTTTTTTTTCTCCTTTGGAATAATGCAAACTGACAAATTGTGCATAATAAGACTCGGAAAGTGTCAATGTAAATAAGGTCAATTTTGATTTCATCTTGAAACCCTATCATAAAAAGTGGGCTACTGAAAGGACGAAAATGGGTCTGGGTGAACGATGGAACACACACACAGTGTCTGGGGCAGCAGACATCTGGATCAGGTGCTGCAGTGAGGGTGGGGTGGGGGAGTGTGGGCGTGACTGTTAGATCAGAGGATGGAGTACTGGAAGGCACATTTGATGGACAGGCCTGTTACTGAGGGTCCTTTCATGTCTATCGCAGCCAAAGGGGACCAGCATGTGTGTTTGTGTGCGTGTGTGACAAATTGTTTAAACCGGGTGCGATAATATACAAATGTGTGTATGTGTGTGTTTGTACATCTGAGCCCCACTGCAATTTTTCAGGAATTTCTAAGCAGGACCAGATGTGCTTTGTGCAGATGAGTGCAAGAGATGGGGAAATTAACAGAAAACAAAACAAAACGAAAAAGAAAAATGGAGATAATATCGTCTCGTGTGAAAAGAACACATTGCATGCTTCCGCTGCTGGAAGCAGCTTAATACTCCTCAAAGAACAAATAACACTGAATTTCCTGCAGTTTATCTTTGTTTCATTCACAAACACAAAAATAGGATTATAGCTGACTTTTTTGTCTTCTATTAGACCTGGCTGTATACCACAAAACTGAGTTTGGCTGGACTGGAAGTCGGGAGTTTCTTTCTTACACACTTAAATTGACTCAAAGCAGTCAGGCTAAAATATCAGTCATACCGTAACACATTTCTGCTAAAAGGGTGAAGAAACCTGTTAAGAATCTAGGTCATACTGAGTCTATTTTTAGGACCATTAAAATTCGTCACATTATTTTCATGCTTATTAAAGACAAGAAAATTCTGATTGTTTTAGTCCATAAAAAGTATACATTATTTAAAATAATGTCAGAAATTATTTCTAAAAAGTAACATACATCATTCTATTATTTGATAATTGTAATTTAATGTACCCCCCAAAAAAAACAAACACTGAAAATGCATCCACACAGGATGAATTTGCTTATGGTACTATAATAAAAAGGAAATATATATTTTTAATGGGATTTAAGAAACCTTTCACAATGCAAAAGAAAAAAAAAAGAGGCAAAATATACTCATGGCATGAATTATGATCTGACTGATATTATCCTTTGCAATATTTGCCCAGAAAACTCCATATACCATATGGAGTGGGAGCTGTAGGCACTAGATGGCAGTGTGGTTAGACCCAAAAGAACATCTGACACCAAGTACATATACAGTAGTTGACACTGTGACCTTTTCTTAGTTTCTTTAAACTGTCAGAGAAAACATTCATTTCAACCAGCTACAGAACAGCTTCTACCTATAGGAGACCGTTGAACACAAGCAGAGCAGTACTGCTTTGTAGAAAAAGTATTCATGAATGGATGCTCCTACTCTGTAACATGACTCATAGTGAGTGCTTCTAATTAGTGTTGCTTGTTACACTATTGTGCTATTGCTCATGCTTAGGGTTGGGGGTTTTGGAAAAATTGTAGTTGTGACGTAAAGAGCCACGCACCACTCACTCCGTCTTAAGGCAATGTAAAAACCTAGTGAGTTTTGTCATCAACAGTACTGCTAGTATTGTACATTTGAAAAATGAAAGTTTGACACGCTGGAAGGTTTTTGATTTAAAGCGTGAAGTCTGTAGCTCTTGAAAGAGTTCAGGGACCTCAGTCAAGCAACCAGCCATGGTCCCACTGAAAGATCCTCCCCCTCCTTCCCTGAGGGAAAGTCCTCCATTTGATTTCTGTCAATAAAAAGATAAACATTTCCCCTATCAGCTCTAGACACTTCTCACTGCCATTTAACCGGAGGAAAGTAATGATTTCTCAAGCCGCTAACAACCATCAATCTCTGCCATCAGAGAAGGAAACGGCTCATGACCGGCCGAATGAACAGACTGCATCGGGAGACGTGGCACAAAGGTGAGGTGTAACAAACAGCGGTCAGAGAGGGAGACCGGCTTATTCGGGTCATGACAACTAGACTGTTCTTTCAACGCATGAAATTCCACTAGCCACTTTTACACCTTTGAAGCTTGGCAATTCACCAAATATCAACCCCTTGAAATGTGAGTGGATCTCTCAAAAAAGTACATTTATACTCAGTATATATAACAAAAATTTGAAAGGAAAAAAAATAATACAAAATGTATTTTAAGGCATATATAAATAAAATAAATTAAACTTGCATTCAACAAATTTGCTAATATTACTTTTTGGAAGACTGGTCAGTAATTATACAATTAAAGGAGTAGCTCACTTCCAGAACAAAAATTTACAGATGATGTACTTACCCTGTTGTCATCCAAGATGTTCATGCCTTTCTTTCTTCGTTGTAAAGAAATTATGTTTGTTTTAAGAAAACATTTCAGGAATGTTCTCCACATAGTGGACTTCAATGGTGCCCGTGAGTTTGAACGTCCAAAATGGTTAGGGTAGGTCAAAAACCTAATTTTCTCCTCCAACTTCAAAATCGCCCTACATCGCTGTTTTACCTTTTTTGGTAAAGGGCGTTTGACCTTTTTTGCTCACTTTGTAAACACTGGGTTGGTACTTCTCCAGTGATGAGGACGATTTTAAAGTTGGAGGAGAAAATGAGATGGGAGTTTTTCATAATAACCTAACTGTCTTGCCCCGGATTATACAAGATGAGCATTTGAGGTTAATCAATATATAAATATAAGTTTATATAATTATTCTTTTTTTTTTTTGACCAATGACCAATCATTTTGGGGATCATTTAGAGCCCTTTGAAGCTGCATTTAAACTGCATTTTGGACGATCAAAGTCGCGGACACCATTTAAGTCCACCATGTGGAGATAAATCCTGAAATGTTTTCCTCAAAAAACATAATTTCTTTACGACTGAAGAAAGAAAGGCATGAACATCTTGGATGACGACAGGGTGAGTACATTATCTGTCAATTTTTGCTCTCCTTTTACTTCTCCTTTAATTATAACCATTTTCACAGAGCTGGTAAGTAACTGATTACATGTAATCTGGACTACATAATCGGATTCCAAAAATCAAGTACTCCTAATTAGAGTATATTACATTTTATAATGCTTGTAATCAGATTACAGTTACTTGTTTTGATTACCCGATTAATATTATTCACACAATAGTAAATCATTCATAATTTATTGATTCTGAAATAATTAATGTTTGTTTATGTAATGCAGAGATTCACAAACATTTATGCCATGACAGAAGATCACATATAGAGTGTTTTCACGACACGTCATCAATCAATTTTATTGGCAGAACTGAAAGTAAACAATACCAATTAAGTGAACAAAACTTGCATATTTTGCTAATTATTGCTGCTGAAAATAGTCAGCTATTGTTGACTGGAAAAAAAACATTATATTGAGTACTAGACTGCCAAACGTTATAACAAATCAAAAAGAAGAGTGCAAAAAATTGTCTGAGGAACAAAAAGCGTTTGTGGTTGGCCAAACTGAACCAGGATTTTCAGGGCAAGTGTTTATTCTTATCATTTCCGGTCAGGTAAGTGAAATAATAGTCTAACATCTAGTAACTTTAGTGTGTCAGAATATTGCACTCTTCCTGCTTACTAAGTCCTTCTCTATATGAGGCTCAGACAGAATAAATTAGCAGAACAACTTATTCAGTAGTATATTAACCGTGCAGTCCATGCTATTGTTTACATTCGATTATCTCCAATATGGCCACACCTAAGGGTAACTGACCAAACCATGACACAGGTGCAAAACCTCTATTTAGTACTTGTGCAGACTTTTAAATGATTACAGATTTTAAAAATCACATTTGAATATGGACTGGTTGACGTGAAATTACTATTTTGTATATTTTATATAATGTAATTTTTCATCCATTTTATTTTAAATTGAGGTTAATGGTACTGACCTTAATGACAAAACATCCTCAAGTACCTGTAATGATGCTAAAAATGTCAATAAACAATAAATGAGGAAATTATTGGTTCATACACATTTGTATATTTTCAGCTCTCTGATGTTGTTTAATGGTCATGTTGACATGGTAAACAGGTAAACAAATTATTTCTGTGTTTGAATAATTTATTCTATGTTTTTATGATTTAATGAACAAATTCTTATCTTTTTATCAACTTACAGACGCACCAGTTTGGGAAACCTTGGTTTAATGTAATGTTTAATGTACTTCATGATGTTGATATCAAAAAATTGAATTACATTTACATTTAATGGTAAGATAAATAATCTAAAATGAGTAACATAGATCTACCCAGCTCTACATTTTCTTGACTGACCAAAAAAAAAATAAATAAATAAATAAAAATATTAAGTCAATACCTAAAGTTAATATTTTTTTTCAACAAGCATTAAGCGTCAACCACATTAAATTGATCAAATGTGACAGTACTTTTACGCTGAAAAATCTATTTCTCTTTCTTCAGCAAAGAATCCTGAAGGAAAAAACGGTTCCATAGTTTCCACAAATATATAATAAATAATAATAAATTACATTTTATTTTAAAATATATTAAGATAGAAATCAATTTTAATTTTGCAACAATACTTCACAATATCACAGTCTATTTTTTATTACTGATCAAATGAATTCATCCTAGCTGAGCATAAGAGACATCATTCAAAAACATCTTACTGACCCCAAATGTTTGAATGGTTGTCTATACGGTCATATTTAGGGATCCATGGTGTCAAAAAGTTTGAAAACCCTCTAAAATATAAAACATGACCTTCCCAATCATCTTCAGTCACCTTATACGCAAAGCTGTCTGAACAATTCATTAAACATTATCAGCGTAATTTCACGGCATAACTGCATTATTTCAATCAGAGCGCTAACAGGAGCGGATTGCAGCCTGAACAGGTATGGACAAGTCCTGACAGAGGGAAGAGGGAAGCTCATTAAACACTTCCTCTTATCACTGGCTGATCTGTAACGTGTGGAACACACTGGATATTCATTAGCTCTCCCTCCTCTTATCCTGTCGGGTTTAATTGCTAATGATCCTTTCTGTGTGCGTATGCAGGTGCCTGCCGTGATGCCTGACAAATTGAATCTACGCTTACAAAAAGGAGACTTCTGTACAGGGGTGCGTACAATTTCCGAGATCGGTCCTTTACCCCGGTGGCGGCTGCTTACAACATCTCCTTCCTGTTCCTGTACCTGTTGGTCGCAAACTACAGATGAGGATATGATACATCACTATGGCTAAAACTCTTTATCCTGTGCTGTTGCTGAGGGAATCAGTATCTGAAGTTGTGCTGGAGGGTGGAGTCAAAACGGCCCTTTTGTGGCCATAAAGCGAGAACTCGAACCCATGTCTATCCATCAATGCCTGTTAATCCACAAAAGTCCAAGCCATTTGTGTCTGAGGCTTTGAAATGGGCTTCAAATAAAGACGAATCATCTGCCAGTATTGACATGCTATTTTTATGAATCTCATGTACTGCAATCAGCAAATGATGACGAATGTTACCATGGGAAAATTGGATTGATTACCTCGTTGTGTGGTAAATACCATCTCTGTTGGACTATTCTTTTTCAACACCTGTGATGGCACAGAGGGCAAACCTAGTTAAAATTATTCTGAGCAAATCTAAAAATAATCTTGTATGAGTAAGGCTTAATGCACATGTGAGAAGAAACTGGAGAAAATGACTTTGTTTTCTGTTTGGAGAACTTTGGTGAGATGAAAGGAGGTCAATTTTAGCCAAATTCTGAAAAATAAATAAAAATAACACAGCTTAAAAGTTTTTTTGTCTTAGATAAATAAAATAAAATAAAATAAAATAAAATATAAAACATATCTGCAAGCAGTAATGGAGCAACAGAACAACTACAACAATGAGATATTAAAGCCATTTTAGGATGATATCAGTCGAAATGGCTGAAAAATCACAAATACAACCACTAATTTTACAATTTATTGGCTTATCACTTTTGACCAATAGGTGGTGCTGTTTTCAAATTGATGCGGTGTGTTCTATGTGAGGTGACAATGACACACACAAAGTTTGGTGCCATTATATCAAAGCTTACAGCCTCAGAGTCATTTTGGCATCAAGCCTAAAATTTGTAGTGGTGCTGTACGAAAACGGTTTTATCTATCAACACGAAATCCATAACTTTGTGTCAGCACAGTCTGAAGATGATCTGACTCAATTTTGATAAAAATCAAATCAACGGTCATGGAGGAGTTCGTTTTCAACATAAATCAAAATGGCGGACAGAAAGTTTAACTGACTATGCCGTAATTGGTATCTATGTTTTTAGCATGGCCCAATGAATATTTTGAGACATTATTTTGAGTTTAATTAGAATAGGCTAATGCAGTCAAAAGTTACTAGCATTTTTGGTAATTTCATAGTTAATGGTTAATTTTTTTTTTTTTTTGACTTTTGTTCAATAGGTGGCGCTGTTACCAAATTGATTTGGAGTGGTCAGTGTGAGGTGATAATGACACATACAAAGTTTGGTGCAAATATGTCAAAGCTTTGCAGAGATACAGCCTCGGATGCAGTTTGGCATCTTCCCAGCAAATTCGTTGATGCGTTAAACAAAAACGGTTTGGTATATTGACACGAAATCCATAACTTTCTGTCAGCATTGTCTGAAGATAATCTGAGTCAAATTTGGTGTAAATCAGGCCAACGGTCTAGGAGGAGTTTGAAAAAGTAGGTTTTCAACCGGACAGGAAGTTTGGCCAATTTTGGCATAATTGGTATCAATGTTCTTGGCATCAACCAAGGAATATATCAAGACCAGTTTCATTACAATAGGCTAATGTAAACAAAAGTTATTAGCATTTTTCAAAATTTCTTCAGAACTTTTGACCACAAGGTGGCCCTGTCTTCAAACTTTTTGAGCACTGTCAGGGCATGGTGCCAAAGACACAAACTGAGTTTTGTAATGATTAGTCATGCGTTCATAAAATATGGCATTTTTTTGACAAACTTCAAAATGGCTGACATGGGAGTATTGGGTATGGTTCGACTCAGCATGATGCACCGTATCTAAAGAGACCAGTTTTGTGATATTTGAAAGTTATAAGCAAAAATACCCATTTTTCGTATCTCCTGACCACTATGTGGCACTGCACCGAAACACTACAGGTAGCCCTAGGTCATCCTTGTTATAACACATACCAAGCTTTGTCTCAATATGCCAAATCGTTACGGAGATACAGCCTCACATTAATTTTTTCATTGTTTTCGTAGAATTACTTCGAGTTATTCGACAACAGTTTGACTAATCAACTTGAATTCTATAACTTTTTGCCAGCATGGCCTGAAGATGATCTGAGCCAATTTTGGTGAAAATTCAGACAATCCGTCTAGGATGAGTTTGAAAAAGTAGGTTTTACGAACAAAAAATTATAGAAAAAAAAAAATAAAACTTACTTGATTTTTTTTTTCATTCACTCTGCATGAGCCAAGGATTCGGAGGACAAAAGAATCTTCAATCTGTGCCTTATGGTTCAAAAGTTATTAGCATAAAATTATTTAAACTTTGGACAAGTAGTGGGGCTAGATAGTTTGAGTTAGAGACTCCAAACTTGCTGTGGTTATTGTTGGGACTGTCCTCTTTCAGTGTGCCAAATTTCACAACTTTCCCGCAAATGGTTCTATGGGCTGCCATAGACTCAAAAGTGGAAGAAGAAGAAGAAGAACCCCAACGGAAACAATAGGTGCCTTCGCACCTTCAGTGTTTGGCCCCTAATAAAATAAAATAAAAAAGAGCAGGCAACTTTCAGGAGCTGAATTAAATTAGTCATATACTTTATAAAATATATGGCAGCTATCTGAACCTAATGTTCCACTCAAATGCATTTTTTACACTGCATATTCACCTTAAATGCATGCTTTTACTGGCTAGTCTTGTCCTTTGAAGCAGCTATACTGACTGTCCTCATCTGGAGTGCTACCAAAACGAATCTATGTGAAGTTCCAACAAGTTATGACTCATCATTTCAATCCTTCGTCTCGACAGAGCCAACTGTCTAATAATAGATGTTCGAACTTTAGGTTCGAACATTTGCATTCTTAGCTGCCAGCTACTGTATGCCAAAAAGATCAGTTATCATAGTCAATATCAATGAATACAGAAAGGACCCATTCAAAGCTCTGAATAAATGAGTCCAACAAGCAACACTACAAGCACATCCTGAGTTTTGAATCACTCTCACGCTGCCTTAAGGAACCACAATAACAAAAAACATCATGGAATGCATCTAGATCTTTCTGACGGAAAACATGGAAACTGTTTCCCTGTGAAAACAGTTCTATTTTCTGAGGGAATGAAAGAAGGATACAGAAACAGGCTGCTCAGTTTACACATAAAAATAAATATGCCACTACTGTTCATTGTATAGAAACAGGGAAAGTGTTTTAAGCCATCACTGTACCATCACACAATACTGATTATCTATTTAAAGCTTTTTATTGTAATTGTTAGAATGGCCAAGGATCTGCAAGCCATAACTGTAAGTTGTAGAGACTTGAAACTCTGAGGAATGGTAGTACTCACACCGTCCACAATGTCACCATGGCTCGCCCCAATTGGCCTAATGGGGACGCTACAGCGATAAATAGTACAAAATCGGTCCTAACTCCTAAACCGTTTGTCGCAGACTCAAGTGTCTCATGTCACTGGAATCAAAACGTATGCCTCGGATTTGTCCATCACCCTGGCAAAATTTTCTGGTATTTATTTTTTTTTTTTTACTACTTTTGTGAACCAGTACTAGGTTTTTTAGTATTGGAACCAAGCCAGTGCAGGAAGATTCGCTGGAGAGTGGATATCAGTAATTTTCAAAACAAGTTTAACTTTCGACTCTGTCACAAAGGGACGCCAAAATGTTCAAAAGGGGCCGCTTTTACTAAAACGGCTATAACTTTTGAATGGAATAAGATATCTTTGGCAAACTCACAACACTTATGTAAGCGCTGAATCTAAGGTCACGTGAAAAAATATCACTGACCTTGGCCACTTGGTGGCGCTATAAGAAGGAAAAAAAAAAACATAAAAACGACCATAATTGCACACCTGTTTGTTCTATCACCATGAAAATCTTTACACCTATTATTGGTCCAAAGCAGTGTTGCCAAATCAGTGTTTTTTCCACAGGATGAAGCGACTCCAGTAACGTTTATTTATCCCCTGAACGCAAACTGTACCAGGGGAACCCCTTCAAAAAACAGGAATGAGTGATTTTTTTTTCTGGGGGACCCCCTCGAAACGCGATTCTACTAGTTTTGAGTAGTAATTGGGTGGGTTTTGTTGTGAAAGACTGGCAACCCAGGTCCAAAGTGTCACAAGTGTCTATAAGAACATTTGCGTATCTCAAAAAAACATGGCCGCCATAGGCTAATGAACCTTGAGCACCTATTAGACCAGGTTAACGGAGGTTGATCGGAACAAAATTTGGTGGGCCTGTTCGACTTACGGCCCTAAAGGTCACAAAGAAATCGGCCACAGGGGGGTGTTATCATATGTTTCAAGGGTTTAAATGATTGTATATTGCACAGTTTTTCACACAATATTCGTATCATATGGTAGAACTCCTCATTCCAAACAACTTTGCCTCTATAACCACTGCTGTCAATCAAACATTTGTTAAACTTTTGCAAACTAGTCACTGCAGTGCAATTCCCTGGACTCTCTAGATCAATAATTATCAAAAAATCAAGCCATAACAGGGTTGTTTAGAAAAGGGACCTGTCCAAATATACCCAAAAGCATTTTTATATATGCTTAAATGGCACTTGAACCCCGGTATTCACTGCTTGCAGCTATATTTTTTTATGAAATTGCTGTTACTATCAATATAAACCTTCTGTTTATGTGGTGTTCTTTGCTCACCTGTGAAATCTCCCAAATAAATAAATAAATAAATAACCTACAAATACACGTATATTATAAATAAAATGTGGTCTGCCTGCCTGTGATTGTTTGGTTGTACAGCTAATTTCTTCACAGGAAACTTGTCATGCCTAGTTAGAACATAGTGTAACAGTTCTTCCTCTTGGCTCATGAAGTGCCAAGTTTGTGATTTTGCTGAACACAATCATAAACTAATATAAAATGGAAAAGTAGAAAAGTAAAACGCGAGACAATTATTTTTTTCTGTTACTTTTGTACCTGGCAAAAATATCACAGTGTGGGAGGATAGATCAGGGCCAGACTCATTTCAACACTTACCCTATCCTGCGGTGAGAGTGAAATGGAACCACCAGGTCTATTTGTGGAATCTAAATAAACCATTCAAAAAAATAACACCCTTAAAACTGCCCCGCTGACACAGTCTCTAGATTAGAATTCTCTAGAACTGTCCACAGCTTTACCATCAATCAAAGCGAGATACTGTTACTGTCTCTAGAGATGTGTCATGTCTGACATTTATAGCATGACACAAGATGAAATATCTTGATGAAACAAGATGAAAGAAAAAAAAAACATGCTGACTAAAAACTAGCTGACTCAAAGTCCACAACCTCATGTCTACTTTGGTTTACATACAATTTTTCTTTAATACAGTATGCACACACACACACACACATACACACACACACACCATTGGGTTTCCATGTTTTATGGTGACATTCCATTGATATACTGTTTTTTATACTGTACAAACTGTATTTTCTACCCCCTTACCCTAACGTTAAACCTACCCCTCACAGGAAACTTTGCATTTTTAGATTTTCAAAAAACTTAACTCTGTATGATTTATAAGCTTCTTTCTTCATGGGGACCCAAATATTACTACACCTATAAGGTCATTTGGTCCCCATAATGTAGAGAATACAAGGACCACACACACACACACACACACACACACACACACACACAATGTTTATGTAAAAGTATTTTCAATTCTATCAATTTTCATAGGTTGCATTTATCCTGCAAGATCCTTCAGAAATCATTCTAATATGCTGATTTGGTGATCAAACTAATGCATGCTTACTGAACAAAAGTATTACATTTTAAATTAATTCTTACTGACCCAAACTGTTTGAATGGCAGTGCATATGTATATATTGTATGTAAAAAATAAGGATAACACTTTACTTAAAGCCCTTATTATAAAAAAATAATGCATTTTAATGCATTCATTATACCTTGTAATGCACCTTGTAATGCACTGTAAAATCTCATGAGATACAGTATACACAGTTAATACATTATGACACTTATTAATTCATTTTAAATTTGATTATAATTTATAATGTATTCCAATGCACATTATGAATAATTCTAATGCATTATATATTAATAACCCTTTATAGTGCATTATACATAAAGGCTTTAAGTAAAGTGTTACCAAAATAATTATTTAAATATATAGAATTGTACATATATAAAAATGGAAAACACTGCAATATACAGTTTCATATATATACATAATACATACTGCATTAAATAAAAAAAATGGAAATGAATGAAAGGAATGAAAATACTGTGCAACCGTCACTGTTCTTCCTTTAGTTTAATATTTCAATCCTGATTCAGACACATCCAGCATGTCATAAAAAGATAAATAACTGCTTGTGGAAATTTTGGCTTGAGCTATTAAAAGGGGTAAAGCTTTAAAGAGAATAATGCATTATAACACATAACACATCCTAACCTTAGGTTGATTGTTTGAATTAATTTTTTATCGTGGTCGTGGTAATGAAAATGAGTGGTGAATGAATGTGTCTATTTTCAGCATGCAAAGGACGTGCTAAAAATGACACAAAGGTAAGCCTAATCAAACAGACAAACAATTTCCCGCCAAACAAACAACAAATGTCTGTCAGTTATGAGGCTGTAAGAGTGTGAAGGTTAAATATAGTGTCTTGATTAATGCTCCATTTTGAGAAATCCTTCATTCTAGCAGGTGGCCAAACATTTTAGGAGACAGTTACTGATGACTTTATTACAAGGTGACAGGTTCTAAGGCAGTGACGCAAAAGCTTATGGAGAAAAAGAACAGCCTACAGAAGCTGTCACAAAGCCACTGTAAGGGAAAGGACGAAAACCGGTTGTTATTTGTTCCACATCAGCTAGAACTGGTTTTGCTTCAATTAAGGTCAGCCGTTGAATTGCGCTTTATAAAAGCCACCTGTATTCTTGGAGAGCAATCACAATCTAGTGCTCTATTTTTGGATTGCCCCCATCTGTGCTTGAAGCACCTATAAAATAGGCAATTTTACAGGTGGAACCGTGGATCAGTCAGCTGTGTCTGAGGGATAACCGATCTGGGCATGTGAAGATGCCTGGAGCTTGACAGCCTGGTGGATTGAAGGACCACACAGCCCATGTCATTTACTCAGAGTGAGAAGAGCACAGAGAAAAAGAGAAATCACAGGAAACCAGGGGCCTTACTTTTCAATTTACACTATTACTTTTACAATTTGTCCTAGCATATCTCGTAACACTGAAGATTGTTGTGACAAATTGCAAAAGTAATCATGCAAATTGTGATGAGCTGCTGGTTACTTTTGGCTTTCCTCTCTCTCTCTCAACAATTGCTGAAATATGTTGCTGATGTGCTCGAGGAAAGAGGTGACATGCTGTTATCCACAGAGACATCCGACCTCTAATTGCTTTCAAAAGCCATTTCCTATGATATTTGGCCACAGCAGAAGTTCATTTGCATCCTATGTAGAAGGTCCCTTGTTTTTTTCTAAGTGCGCTTGCCAAACGGGTCACGCTTTCTCACGCTAATTATCCTATGAGTCATCCTTACCTGTGCATCACGGCCCCATGAAAAGGTAAAAATAGACAGAGAACAAGATGGAGAACTGTACTAATTAACACGGCTCACCCTGTTTGCTGATTTTCCTCAAATGCAGGGAAGACACATGAAACTTTTTTAAGGCTATAAATGTGTTTGGTGAGGAATGTATTGTGATTCCACGGTTCAGAGAGCATATTGTTAAAGTATTATAACCTAATTTAGTTTGAAACTAGATCTTATTAGTTAGGGTAGGTCTGACAGTCAATGGAGGGATTTAACAAGTTGTTTTAATTCAGCTTTGCTAATTGTCCTGTTCCAGAGTCATTCCCCCAGGAAACTAGGATAGGTTTCAATGTTCAAAATAGAACCAACTACTACAAAATATAATAAAAATACACTACAATTCAAATGCGCCAGTAATATTTTTGGAAAAAATCATTTAAAGTGCCCCTATTATGCCTTTTAAGCAGCGAGTAATGTTAATGCAAACAATCTGCAAAGCCGAAAGTGCATGATAAATACAATTACTGTTTTCCAAAAGAAAGAATCGACTCTGAACAGCCTGAATTAGTTGTTAGCAATTCAAATCCCACTTCTGTGACGTGTCACACTTTTGCATAATGCCCACCTATGTTCTACACTGGCTGGCTGCAAACAACTTGATCCGCCCTCAAACACTTCATTTTACTGACGACTGCTTTTCTAATCTCAGGGAGTTCAATGCTGGATTCACAAAAGCTTGCTCTTGAAAGATGGCTCAGTACAGTTTATTTGGACCAGCTGGCTCCACTGAATCACAACCTGCAAGTATGATAATTAATGGATGTTTATATTTTCTCTCAAGCATTCAAAATACCGAATTATGACAATGGGCGTATCGTTTCTGACATGCGCTGTATGCGGTATCACAACAGATCGAACCATCTGACTAATCAGAGCAGCGTAGGCTCATGGAAAGGAGGGGTTTAGAGACTCTGAATCTTTGAACTGCTTTGAATGAACCGTTTGAGAATCACTGAAATATTTTGAGAAAACAAAAGTGTTGTTTGACCTTGAATGCATGTAAATCGTAGGAGACTCCCAAACAATATTTGCAAGCTTAAAAAAAAAAAATAAGCAAAAGTGACAGCAAAGACTTTACACTGTAAAAACAATCTATTTCAAAAAATAAATGCTGTTTTTTAACATCAATAATACAAAGAAATGTTATTAGCGCACCAAATCATTAAAACAGAAAACAATTATTTTACAGTTTTATGCGAAAGTTTGGGAACCCCTTGCAGAATCTGTTCATGAGTCCCTTGTTTGTTCTGAACACTTAAACTGAGCACTGTTCTTTTAAAAAATCCTCCAGGTCCTGCAGATTCTTCAGTTTTCCAGCATCTTTTGTATATTCGAACCCTCCAGGACCTGGAGGATTTGTCATTAACAACCATCACAAAAAAACAGTCATAGATCATCCAGGTAACCACACACAGTATTAAGGGTTCCCAAACATTTGAAAGGGGTTATTTTAATAATTTCAGCTATTTTTTGGTCTTGTGGACTACATCTTGTATGTAGAATATCTTACTCAGGACAGTACTAAATAAAAACTATCATGCATTTTGTATGACTTCTCTTATTTTGTTAAAATTAAAGTTTCACAGATTTTGCAAGGGGTTCCCAAACTTTCGCATAAAACTGTATATATATATATATAACTGTAATAAAAGTTTACAATTTTATTGCTTTTACTGTATTTTTTAATAAAATAAATAAAGCTTTGGTGAGCATAAGACACATCTTTCAAAAACAATAAAAAAAAAAAAAATCTTACCAACCCCAAACTTTTGGTAATGTAAAATGAATAGAACAATGTCTTACCTGTTT
This sequence comes from Labeo rohita, assembly GCF_022985175.1. Lineage (NCBI taxonomy): Eukaryota > Metazoa > Chordata > Actinopteri > Cypriniformes > Cyprinidae > Labeo > Labeo rohita. The sequence continues at coordinate 21,523,055 of NC_066877.1, forward strand.
TAACTTTTTCAAGTCTTCATCCAACTCAAGATTGTCCAAAATAACAGCCACAAAAAGACTCAGAAGGATCTAAAAGACAAGAGCATACTGAATTTAGTTTTCATTCAAATTTTATATGCATGTAGAGTGCAAAACAAACAAACCATTTGAAGATATTTAAGACAATTATTTTATTACTCACACATCTTAAATGAACATCTGAACATTCCAGCAGTTTTAAGACATAAACACTGTGATGTGACCTTAATATTCCCTGCCATACATTGTCAGTAGGTGTATGGTGCTCATAAGGTGATGTTGACAGATAATCTGTCATGCAAACACAAGCTCAGTCCAAGATGCAGATATGATCCAACAACAGAAATACTGTTTGATAAAAGAATATGATGTGGTGGCCATGTTAGTGTCAAAGGAAAACAAAAATGTTTCACCATAATCACAGCAAACACTAACGCTCAGGACAGAAACAACATCAACAAAAATGTGGTAAATCAATCACAGCTGACTGTGTCTTAGATGTCATCAGTGCTTTTATATTACTGACATACGTCTCCCTACATGAGAGCTGTCCAAAGCTGTCCGCAAACGCATTAGGCATTGCGTCTTTTCTCTTCATCATATTTTTTTTTTTTTTTTGTGACAGGAAATGAATAAATGATTCAGCCGTGTCTTGATTACATGCTCGGTCTGTTCTGTCATTAGTGTGCGCTCTCATTCAAATGTCAAATTTAAACGGCTGCTCCTCACTCACTCAGACTTGTCAAAAGTCAAACAAAAGAGAAAAAAAAATCATTATGACCATAGCATAATTTCATTCGGAGTACATTTTGTCCTCAAGAAAATGGTTAACATAAATCTGTAGCTAAAGATGTCATGTGCAAATATTTCATTATCTCTGTACTATGCATACATGTGCATTGCATTGTGAAGCTTTTTTTATGTCAATGTTTGGTAAAACAACAATAACACACCAATGGCTAAACGTTTGCTTGTAATATCTGTAACAGGGAGTGACAGGGGCCGTGATGTGGCTGTGAAATGCCCCAAAGATGTGTTTTTTAAAAAGATAAAAATATGGGTGAAGGGAGTGTTTGATGTCAGGTGTGACGACTGGAAAATGCATGTGTGTTAGGATGTTTCCAGAGGCAATTTACTGCTATATTTCCTAAGTAAGAAAGTGTTATTTATTTTCTTCCTTTTCTTGGCTAGGAGGCAGCACAGGAATTTATCCATGTCCACTCTACACACAACCTGAGTTTTTCAGGCTACAGGCAGTCACAAAGCAAATCAGGATTTCCTTCTTGAAGTCTTTATAATTACAGACTGAAGAAAACATAGCAGGCTGTACTCAACTGCTATACTACAGAAAGTCCTACACACAGACTGATCCGCTTTATTCACATTCACTAAGTACCTGAGTGCTTCAGACATCATCTAGAGTGCTGCTTCTCTTCAAACCACACAAAACTGCCCATTAGAGGTTGAAATGCTGCTCTCACTAACATCCAACCTGCTACGGGATCTCTGAATATGTTCTCTTGATGGCAAGGTAAGCCAGAAGATCAAGAAGGCAAGGGAGGATGAAGGATGATTCATTTTCTAACAGTCTGGTTAGCTTTCAGCTGCACAAACGCAAGCTGTCTTCATTTTAAATGCATTTGTTTTGCTGCTGTGTCCCTGAAAGTGGAAACACATGTGCAATGTGCAACACGTTGAACTGGGGCCCTTTATGGGATACCGTAATGAAGATTTATGTCAAAAGTGATGAGGTCAATGAGGCTTCAGACAAGTCTTACACACAATGCCAGCTCGTAAGTGTAAATCCTGTGTGAAATATTAGTAATAACTCCTTGTAATTTTTTAAAGCTTTACTTGTTTTGAAAAATGTAGTTGTTAACATGTGGTTAAATGGGACTACAGAGGTTGTCGAAGACCTTCAACATCATCATGACAAACAGGAAAATTAATCTAATCACTAGTCCATTTTCACAGCCTCTTTGTGTTTACAATCACACTCTTGCGATTATAACTCAAACTTTCAGGGATTTTTTATATACATTGCCCACCAAAAGTTTGGAAACGCCTTAGAAAAGTGGGGTTTTGGACAATATTGGCATCCCTTTTTAATTTGGGATAATTTTGCACTGATAAGGGACAACACAAACTATGAAAACATATTTTATTACATACACAGTTTATACATAGAAAAAACTGCATAATCTGGGCCTAAATTCATTGTATTCTAAACTTAATTTGTTGAAGCTATTAAGGTGTGCTGACCCAAAAATCTTTTAAAAACCTGGGCCAAGTTTAAACCAGTAACCAGGCATCACAGCTGGCAAAGGGCATGTCTGACTTATGTATATATTGACATTATTATGCAATCAAAATGAAAATGATTATTGCTGGTCTTCAATGATAATGTCAAGTTACTTTAACGCATTTGCACCAGAAAATGATAAAGGTTTATGGTGATATTGTCCAAAAACCACACTTTGCCAGGGGTGTTTCCAAAATTTTGGAGGGCAGTCTATAAATAAAGATTTATCCGAAGCCCAATCAGAATCAGAAAGATTGCCAAGTGTGTTTACACACACATAAGGAATTTGTCTTGGTATCAAAAAGAATAATAATAAAGAGAATAGATAATGAATTATAAATAACAATAGTAACACAATTATAAAGAATTGTGAATGACATGGTGGTGACACTGAGTTTGTTTATAGCCGACGTTTTGATTTATTACTTCTTGATTATATTTGATAAATTGTGAAGACTATGATGAAAAACAAAATATAGGTATTATACATTTGTTGGTCACAGAGCTTATTTTTTGCAATAATCCAAAAGCCAATGGAAAAATATGGTTAGGTTTTCGTCAAGGGTGATGCTAACTTCTGATTTTGCCTATAAAATTATGCAATCACTGCAACACTCAATGGACTACTTGCACAACTACCTCCGTGTTCAACTTATTACGGCTCAGGAGTTTCCGGTTAGCGTTCAGCGCACCTACATACAAACTCATGAGAACGCAGATTATTACTAAATTTTAGGCCTGGCATTTCTTTAAAAAACAATTAATCATATTATCTGCATTAACATGAATCATATTCAACCTGCTGAAATGTTACTATAAATATATTTTCCTTCCGTATGTGCATTCTGAATAATAAATAAATATATTTCCCCACTAACCTGCCACATGCTCATGAACAGTATTTTTCTTTTACTGATCATATTTCATACCTGTTGAATGTACAGTTTTAAATGAGTTTGACTATTAAACATCTTTACTACAAATAGTCTACCATTGTTAGACTATAATCAGTGTAGTAATACCCAAGTTAATTTGTGGTTATATAGTTTAACGTCAATTGAAACTTCAAATGAAGTTTTATTTGTAGTAAAACCATGGCTAATTTGTTTGTGTGTGTTGGTGCTCTTATTCCGAGCCCCTACTGCTTATTCCATTGTTTAAAATGGCTGAATGAATGTGCGGTAACTGCCTTATTTTTAACAGTAACACGTTGATGGTGCGACTACTTTGAATGTTCATATTTTGGCATTAGGCTACATACGGTTCAATGATGACAGAATATGACACAGAATAGTGACTAACATATTTAATACAGATAAATAAAGGTTCATTATGATCTTATTCATCAGATCTCACAAACACTGCAGCGTCACGATTAGGCCACTATAGAGCACTGACACCATGTGGTGAAACAATCACGTATGATTACTAGCCACCGCTTTCTCAGATCGGTTTATGCTGGATTAAAACTTCACGTTCCGTTGAGTTTGGAAAATTCTGTACACAGTAATCATCAGAATATGTCTTCTCCTATCTGAAAATTTCTGGATTTTGTAATCGTCCCACGAACTCTCATTTTATTAGGCGTTTAAGTCAACTAGATGATTACGGCACACTGAAAATGTACATAACCGAAAATAAGTAGTCCATTGAAGCCTGTTTGTTTTATCTTACAGAAAAAGCACAAATAAGTTATCTTTACCAGTGTGGCAAACAGGTGGTAGAGAATGAAGTATATGGCCACCACTGGAGCCCACATCTGTCCCACTGCCACCAGAGTTTGGTCCATGACATCCACCCATCCTTCCTGCGTAAGAATCTGGAACATGGACATAAACGCCTGGAGGAAAGCAATAAAGAAACGATCAGCCTGCATTTTTTTATTAACCTGTATTATTTTTTTTATTCTTTTTATGAGAAAACAACAAAGATTTTTAACAAGCTTGACAGCCCCAGTGCCTTATCTGGATATTTTGAATGTTATATGCAGTTGGAATAACATGAGAGTGAAAATCAACATAATTTCTGGTTGAACTAAAACTTTCATAGTTAATAGGCATAACGGATGTAAGCTTTCATGAATTTGATAGATGGCACTAATTGTCATGACTCTGATTTGACCATTCTAGTGATCAAAACTAACAAAGCACAGTAACAATTTTACGTTTGTCGCTTTTCCTAAATATATTCTCATGGATATACAAAGATTTTTGACTGACAGTGCTGTGACAAAAATAAGACAAGTCAGAGCACGACATTCACTGAAATGGCTGCAAATAAAAAGGGAAGAAGAAAAAACAGTGTCTCTGCACCATACAGAGATATGAGACCACATTTTCATGGCCCTTTTTCAATGGAAGTCAAATGAAGGTCTAAACCCAGCTGGTCCCAAGCCTGGTCACAGTCACACTGTCTCTGAGTGACTGCAGATGAAGATAATTTTGCAACAGGTCTATTGACAAGGGAGCTGGGTAAACATCATTATCTTCAATGGTTATCGTGCCACCCGCCTTGGAAATGAGCGGCATCTGTTTATGTGAGCCCCTCCAAATCCCAGCACGCATTGGGATCAGTGGAGTCCCACTAATAACGGAGGATAAAAAGACACCACTAATGAGAACCCCTCTCATGAGCACATCGTATCAAAAAACTTGGAAGAGTCTTACATCTACTCACAAATTAAGTATTATAATAGATTTAGAGATATTTTGGTCCACACTGGTTTCTGAATTCTTTTCTAGATTTAACCAGTGTTTTTCTGCCGCGGTAATTGTATTTTAACATCACAAATAAAAATTGTCAACATACAGTACCAAAAATTTCAATTATAAGTCACAGTTTTCAAGAACTTTATTGGCTTCACCAAGAACAAATTTTTTAACATTTTATCTTTTGATCTACTTTCTTAGGGATGTATTGTACTACACACGTGACGCTCAAGGTGTTTTCAGCCTTTGCCGCCTCTATATATGAGTACATAAACACATAAACATAATCTCTAGAACTGCTCTAAGAGTCACTTAATTTTACTGTTTCTTTTGAGAAAAATCATATACAAACAGAAACAAACAAATTACAGCAACTCGTCAAAATTACGGTTTAACTTCAAGAAACTGTGACAGAAATATATTACTTAATGTAATGATAGTACTATTACTATTAAAATTATTTTTAAAACATTATTTTTTAAGGAATGTTTACCAGAAAAATTATTTAACAGAATGTATTTACCAGAACAGTATTTCTGAAAAAATAATTAAATATTATAATTCTTATAAAAGAATAATAATATTCTAATAATTATAATAACAAATTATAATAAATTCATTTTTATAAAATCAATTAAAAGGAAAGCACAGAATTTGGTAAAAAAAAAACTAAATTTGAGAAAAAAAAAAAAAAAAGTAAAACAGGTTTTATAAGGCCTTAAAAATTAAATTTTTGTTAAACTTCTAATAGATTGCTGTTAAACTGATGATTTATATTTTAATAATTTTTAATTTAACCATTAAAACATTAAAACAGAGTCTATAAAATTAAAACAAAACAAACAACAGAATCCAGAAAAATTAAAACAGCAAAAAATGGGAATTTGGGAAATAATAAAATGGATTTCATAAGGCCCTACTTTCTCTGTCTCCAGAAAGAGGGATATTTACCCGTGGAAATGTGGTGAAACGATCCAAGTCCTCCACAAAACAGAACATCTGCAGACTGATGGCAGACATCACTATGAGCAGACTGGCAGTGAACACCACTAGACTGCCGAGTTTCTTCCCTGGACCGAAAATCTTATACACAAAGTCTTCCAGTGCCGGAGAGATCTTTATTAGACGGACCACTCGCAAAACCTGCAGGAAAGAAGGAAGAACATTTCAATTTTCTTTATTAAAACAAACTTAAAATTTGCTTAAGCAACATCTTGGAATTATAAATCAACTTCAAAGCATCAACCAGCCAATACATACACAGAAGCATCTTATTACATGGGTTTCACATCAATATCATCATTAAAACTATCATAAGAAGAAGAGCTATAGAGCGTATTGGTGTTTGTTTTATTGATTTTTAATGAGCTAACACTGATATCGTGTTCTTCCCAGAGTACCTTGGCTACAAATTGCATTATTGCTCAAGCAGTTATTAAATTACTCTAGGTGACAACAAATTTGAGCAATGATGCATCTCGGTTGAGTTTTGATCAAGAGCGGCGAATGGATATTGATCCATTTGCTTCTAGCTGAATGTGACCTGAGAGTTCTCCTAGTGTTGTTACTATTAAACCCAGAAAAATCATCTAGCAATCCTCAGGAGAAGGTCTTTCAGCACAACAAACACAAACACAAACACATCGACAAATGGGCTTCTTTTGGGGTTTTGTTACTTGAAAGACTTAAAAACACTGTGCTTATCTAATGGTGTTGGCCAATAGTTACAATATTGATTTTTGCAACACTGTTTCAATTAAATTCTAATCACAGAGTTGCCGTAGCTCAGCTGGAAAAGCATGGTGCTAAATAAGACCACAGTTATGGGGTTTGATTTACAGGGTTCACACATGCTGATAAATATGTCACCCTGGACCACAAAACCAGTCATAAGTTGCACGGGTATATTTGTAGCAATAACAAGCAATATACTGTATGGGTCAAAATTGATTGTCAAAAATCATTAGGATATTAAGCAAAGATCATGTTCCATGAAGATATTTGGTAAGTTTCTTACCATAAATATATATAAACTTAATTTTTGATTAGTAATATGCATTGCTAAGAACTTCATTTGGACAACTTTAAAGGCTTTAAAGGCTTCATTTGGACAACTTTAAAAATATTTGTACCTCAGCCAAAGATGGTCCTATCCTGACAAATCACACATCAGCAAAAAGCTTGTTTATTCAGTATTCAGCTTTCAGATGATGTATAAATCTCAATCTGAAAAAACTGACCCTTATAACTGATTTCGTGGACCAGGGTCACATATGTCTAAATATGATGTACACCTTATATACACCAAAAGTTACTTTTGTTGAAAGCATCTGCCAAATACAAAAATGCAAATGAAAATTCATCCCGGGAAGACGATGAACTTTATTTGGGAACACTTTGTCTAATGTACAAGAGATTTCTTACTGCGTAGTTTGAGAACCAATGGAAATCAAGTACTAATTAGGCTCTCCAGAAACATAAATGTAAGACCTATTGAATATGGCAAGCTGGAAAGCAAAGGCTAAGTTTGACCTTTACAGTAAAACAACGAATGCATGACTGGTCTTTCTTGTAAGGAGCTAGAACACTCTTAAAAATTGCTTATTAAATTATTAACATTTTGCAGATTCTGCAAGATTTATGTATACTTATGACGTCAACTTGTTACACACACATTGCACCTATGTGTCACTTATACAATATGTACACATTAATACAAAAACATCTTTCAGCACATAAATGTAGAAAAAGTGGTAAAATGATTACAGATTATTCAGTAATGCAAAAAAGTAATTAAATTCAAAAAGTTTTAGAATATGAGTTTGAAGCAAGACATTGCTATTCGTGACAATGACTCATTTCACTAATGATGGAAAAATATAGAATGCTATTTACAAATCAAATTTAACATGGTGATTGCTCATGGTGAATCATGTGTCTTTTTCATGGCAGCTTCATAATGAGCCCAGACATGAGGGGAGGATATGAATATTCACGGCTGGAGCTCCGCCCCTCCTGCCGAGAGAAAACTGGAGGGAGAGCGCAGGTTGTGTCCTTAATGAGGCTTGTCAACGTGCACGGGTTTCATCCATTCCCATTCCCTGCAGCTGCCTGAAGATGTATGAAAACAGCTCCGCCATGGCCACCAGTATGCATTATTACCCTGCATTAGTGCATGATTAGCATCTCAGAATCTAGCAGGTGCTGCACTCATGCAGGAAGCCTTTTACAAATGCTGTGGCCGCATGTGTCATGGCCTCAGTAAAAATAACTTTTCTGTGCATAATTTGTCAAAATGCTACTACCTGTGTTAATGTCTGAAAATGAATCAGAGAAGTTTTGAACAATGACAGAGACTATATTTTGTCTAAATTCAGAATGGTGGCAGATGACAGTATGGATGAGAAATTCAATCTAAAAAATGCTGGGTTCAGCCCGTTGGGTCATTTTATTGGGTTATTTTTAAGATTTTTTACCCATTTGCTTGGTATTTGTAACTAAGTTGCTGTGTCATTGGGTTATTTTTTTCTACCCAACTGCTGGGTTGAGCCTGTCTCTAATGAAACAACTCAGCTGCTGAGTTAGAGTCATTCAGAGCACAGGCTTTTTGAGTGCTCTGCAGGAGAGAGCGGTTCTCAGTGCCACTGAATTGCACTTCTTAAGCGAAATAAAGGTTTGTATACATTTTAATTTATAAAGTCTTATTATTTTACGCAAAGCAACATAACGACGAGATGTCAGTCTGCTGCGTCAGCAGCGGTTGTTTCACAGGATGAAAATGCAAAAATAAATGGATTTTATTCGTAAATGTACTGAGTTTATTCTTAAAATATGTTTTCTAATGTAAGTACTGTTTGTTTTTGGGCAGTTTTTGGAGTCAGTCACGGCATTTTTCAAATATGAGTGAAACGCGGCAACGTGGTCTGAAGTTCGCAGTTAAGTCAGCGAACAGAAACTTCGGCGACACACCGGCATGAGAATTAGATAAAGAGCGGTTTAATAAAAATGAAAACTCTACTTTTAAATGTTACATTTTTTATGTCTAAAATGCTTGTTAAACAAGTTTAAATGTATGTAACATTGTACACTATCGACATACGCTAAATGTCTTGAACCAGAATACATACAGTTCAGGGAGAGCAAGACAAGACGAGCGTTTGAGATTAAAAAGTATTTAAATAGTATTTTTTAAAATGAAAATAACCGATCATTTCATTAGATAGACCCTTCTTCCTCGGCTGGAATAGTTTGAAGCTGCATTTAAACTGCATTTTGACGTTCAAAATCGGGTCACCATATCAGTCCATTATATGGAGAAAAATCCTGAAATGTTTAACTCAAAAAACATAATTTCTTTACGGCTGAAGGAAGAAAGACATGAATATCTTGGATGACAAGGGGGGGTGAGAACATTGTCTGTAAATTTTTCTCCTTTAAACCAGCATTTTGTAAGAGTGTAAGTTTCTACTATCAGAGGTTACTAAACTGAAGCCTGTTTTTTATTCGTCTCACATCAGAAGATTATTTTCAGATCTGTAACTGTTTCTAACCTGGAAGTAGGTGAACTGCGAGTGGTAGAGATCAGGGTAGATGTGCAGGGTGGTGCCCACTACAAGCAGAGACTCAAACTTGTGTAGAGAGGAACTGATGTAGCCAGTGAAGCCCAAACACCAGATTTTCAGCAGAGCCTCCAAATCAAACAGCACAGTGAAGGCGACCTGAAAATGACAGAAAGACACAATAAGAGGCAGGAAGCATGATAATGGAGCACTGTTCCTTGCGTGCCCATTTCTTAGTAATTGCTTTTTAAGTATCCCTAGAGCCTTTGGGTTTTGCAAAGGGAACACGTATGTGAATACATTCACATTCAGACAAAGAGGACTGAAGAGCCATTTCCATTCATAATAACTCTGCTTTTAATGTCTAAGATACAGTATATAGCAAGGACGTAATGGGAAATAAATGCAATCTTAGTGAGATGCATTAAGGCACGGGAATGTCAACAGACGATGGAAAACAAAAGTAGTATTTCCCCAGTTTTCCCCCATTTGGTCTGATCCAAATAAAGAGCAGCGTGGATTAATGATGAGATGGATCGGCCTGTGAATATGTGGGGTGCCTCTTCCTCCTTATCTCTGTCTTTCAGCTTGGAGTGGGCGGGTGGCCACACTCCTCTATCTGTCTTTGTTCCCACTGTGCCACCTGCATACTGATTGCAGAGGCAGTGCGTGGCAAACAGGACACATACACACACACACACACACACCAACCCGGCGCTCGCTAAAATGGAGTGTTGCCCACAAGCTGTTTTCGCCCACGTTGTCACTCAGTTGATTTAATCTCAGGGTTTTTAAGGCGACAGAAAGTGATGAGGATATGTATATATGAGCTTTCAGCAAAATCTGATCTGCTGATGCATTTGAGTGCAATAACAATATAAGGCTTCTTATGCCCATCTCATAACTCAAGATAACAGAGCAAAATTGTGCCTTTTAAAACTAATAAACGCTGCCAAGACAAAGAAAGCGCAGAAAACCCATCCCAGCAAAGTTTATTATCAAGTAGCATCTTGACACTGAATATCTTTAAAAGATGTGAAGACTTTCACAGTGGGATTCAAATTATGCAGCACTCGTAGCACCTAGCATGAACAGTGATCAGGGCGTGACTAGTAACATCTGGGGCATCCATTTTAGGAATCAGATATTTGCTGTGTCCCAGATAAAATCATAATTATAAATAACAAGAAATTACAAATTTATGTAATATTTAATATATAATTTTTAGCTCTATATTTCTAGTTCTGTTAAATTTAACCCAAAAATTGAGCATAAAATAAAATAAACTGTATGACATTTTATTACATGGTATTTAATGCATACTGTAGTTAGGTGTGTGTAAGTTTATATAGGTTATATGTTTACATCGTTTATATAGGTATATGAAAATATGTACATTTATATAGGTTATGTGTGTATGTACATTTCTGTTTTATATAAATATATGTCTGTCTATATGTAGCACTGTGATCCTGTAAGGCACAACATTTCTCACCTCAGATTAAATCAGTAATATGTCATATATAAAAATGGAGTGTCAATTGTTGGCCAAGGCTATTTACACTAACTCCACTCACCAACGTGTGGTAGGGTTAAGCCCTAATTGTTTCTCATATGGATGTCTATAAAAATAAACTTACATATCACCTCAGTGATAAAACTTGTGGATTCGAATGGCCATTTATTCACAGCGAAGGAGCGAGTTTGGTGATCCTATGAATTTTATTTACAAATTTATTCTCATTATTGTGTAAAATGTATTTTAAAAATGTGTATTATTATGTAAATATATATTCTTATTATTCCAAGCATATTTCATAATATATAATCCCACTTATTATTCAATTATTTAAATCTTCTGTTTAAAAATAGGAAAATAGATGCACTATAGTTGTATATATTTTACGCAATATACGTAGTTACGTATATATCTGTATATAACACACATTGTAAAATTGTATTGCATGCCTGCTGCTGCCATAATAAAGACCCATTTGGAATATTTACATGCTTTTCTTCTCTTTCTGCTCCCACTCTCTGTGGTGGAGCAGTTACAAAGTATTGTTCTTTTAAACACTTTCCAGCATTTCAGAAACAAATATGCATGCAAATTACACCAAAGTACAACAGTTTCCAATACGGTGTTTGGCAGTGGTCAAAAAGGTATTAAACACTAAATTCTGAATCATTTTCTTCTCTTAAAGGGGCCATCGGATGCCCATTTTCCATAAGCTGATATGATTCTTTAGGGTTTAATGAAACGTCTATAATATACTATGGTTAAAAATTCTCAATGGTTGTATAAAACAACACCCTTTTTACCTTGTCAAAATGAGCTCTGCAAAAATCATCCCATTCTGAGGGATTGTTACTTTAAATGCAAATGAGCTCTGCTCGCCCCGCCCCTCTCTTCTCTGTGGAGTGATTTACTTTAGCCGCATTTAGCGCGTTTAGCTGCGAAACTTGCTAACTAGCACGTTATTAGGAAAGGTGAAGCTGGATCACAAATGATTTGCACGAAAATAGATATATTTATGTAGATTGGCGCAGTCCCTTCACAAACAAATGTAATCCACTGCATCTTCATCGGCTCAGATGTCGGGAGTAAATGACGACCACTATGTTCATTATTACATCCAGCAACACAACACCTCAATCACTCAGTCGGAGATATTCTTGTCTAACTTACATCCCTGCTCCAGCATCGAAACAATGGAGGTCGGACTGTTACAGCTGATCTGAGGTAAGACGCTCATGTCAATCAACTATCGTGGGAACGGCCTCTGTAGGTGTGACGCCACACCAACAGCAATCTGAGAATGGCTCGATTTGAAAAAGGGAATATTATTTTTACAGATTAATTAAAAACCACTGCATGGATTTTTATCATTGTAGGGTAGATTTGTACATACACTGCCAAAACACATTAATGTTTGCATCCAATGACCCCTTTAAATTCAAAGATGTGGTTTCGGACGGAGATTAAACTACCACACGACCTTGGTATTTGTCAAAAAAAAAAGTTGGTAATTCGGCCAGGGATTTTTACACAGGTGAGAGATAAACACAGTCATTCTGTATTCGTACGGCAATAAAACCACCAACTACCCTCTGTAAATGGTGAAAATAACTTAGGCTTTTGACAACATTGCAAAAGACGGCTGTTGTGTAGGAGCTCGAGTGACGTAGGTAGTAAAGCAGATGGCTGTAACTTTTTTGACACGATCGACCCAAGATCGAATCCGCCTTTCGCCGAATTTGTTCTTTTCCCTTTCACTATTTGCAGTTAGTGTAAATAGCATATCACTAAAATTACTGCTATTTTCACTTAAATATTAATCTATAGATTATATTTCTATAATATATCACTATTTGCACTTACGAGCAATAGCTGCTGCCCTGTAACAATTATTAACAATCACTGTGGTTCAGCACAAGCTCATTGCACTCTTGTGAAATTGCTGCACATATTAACAAAGAAATGGAAAAAAAAAAAAAAAATCAGCAAGTTTCTAAGAATCCATTTTGACAGGTCTTACCTCAGCCAGGTAGAACTCATCATTGGTGAGTTTATGGTCCTCGCCCTTGTGGTAATTGCTAGCAGCTACAATCACGTCAACAGCCACCATACTGAGGATGAACATGTGGAAAACTGAAGATCGCATCAGTTGCTGCAGAAAGAAAAAAATCAGACACAGTTGTCATAAGCATAGCTAATACATGCTAACAAAGCCCTTTTGATGCGTGTCAAGGCAGACAACGTTTTTGTGTTTATTTTAACTGAACTAATTTCAGTCAACTTCTATTCCTAGAGCTGCCACATTAAGCAATTTCTTTAATTGTTTTTATATATGTGTGGTACAGTACATCTCCTCTCACTTTTAATGGGTATGGATATATATATTCTCCCTTTTGAACAAGTAGGCTGACTGCCTCCTCATACTGAGTGTAGCTGCCGGAAGAACATTATTTTCCACTTGATTCTCCACTCTTGTATAATGGAAGCTTTTAATCACAGTAAGGACCGAGCCAACTAAATGGACCCTTGCTGCCTGAGCCCTCGGCAGGCCAAATGAACCCATCTCAGGCCCATTACAGACCCAGGAACATGAGGCAGGAAAGACAACTTAATTTAAGCCCAGACTGAGCCACCTGTCTGCTGCCCATGAAATCTGTCTCCACTTGAGACTCTAGTAGGTATTTTTTCTTCTCAAAGTTAGCTGCAACATTGGATGAATTATAATGGAGGTATTTGGTTTGAAAAAACAACATTAAACCCAAGCTACATTATAAAGAAATTTTCCTGCCACGAAAGATGATATCTAGAGCACTGTAATTTTACTTCTTTTTTTTTATTGTAAGATATTTTTGAATATTAGCATTAAAAGGTTCCAGAAGCCTATTTCTTCTCATTCCTAACACTGCCAACTTTCTTCCAGTGGGGGGAAAACCCTGACTAATAAGACATAATCTTTTAGGTCATGTGTCTGGAAGCCAGCATTCTAGATAAACAGCTGTCGCTGGAGCTGATACCATTGGAGTACAAAATACAACATATTAAAGCCATAAAGGTAACAAACAAGCAAGCAAACAGAAGTGATATGAAAATAAATTACTAACAAAATGAGAATGTGTTCATATTTATATTTATACTATACCTGCCTAGCATGATTTTATTAGAAACAGCTTTGCTGTTATTACTAACAGTAAATTTCTATTATTGTCATCACACTGTGATATTTTCCTATATTACCCTATCACTAAAAGCAAATGTAAGTCTAAAAGCAAATAAAATTTGCAGCCTGTATTTTGTATTAAGGTAAATGAAATATGTATTGAGTTGTAAGCTGTATTATTAAAAGCAAGTTATATTTATATAATCAGATGGTTCCACACCTGTTTCTTTCTATGGTTTAAACTAAAAACTGCCACAGTTGCTCTATGCAGAAAATGTGTGCTAGTTCAAGCTCTGAGGTTTTGTGATGACATACATTTACAAGTCAACTTATTACATGCATATTATTGTTATTATTGTGGAATTCCAGGTAAAACTACAATACCCACAATCCTGAAGGAGATCCACCAACCAGAGAAGTAACTGTTACCATGGAAACAGGAATCAGGGAAACAGAGCTTAACAGTGACCACCCACTCCCATAAAGCACTGCGAATGATGTAACCAAGTAGTCTCATTACAAGAATTTATATATTTGTATACTTTGAAATATCCAGCAAATATGGTATACATGGTAATATATAATACTTCTGACCCTTTTACATAATTTGCAACGCTTCTAAAGTAATGTGAGTACTGGAAGATAGGGTGCCTGGGAAACCTGTTTGGAAGCAATAATACTATTAAACAATTCTGCTTGGTGCCCCTAGTGGCACACACTACCTACCACTAAATTCACCAGTTATGCACATACAGTGGAAATACTTAATATATCCAATGACAGAGGGCCAATATCTAGTTCATTGCAGTGTCATGACACAGTGGACGGCACAGTCTAACTTGTATAAGCGCTCACAGCCTGGGTGCATTTATGTGTTATAAAACAATAAGAAGACACACCAAAGAGATGCAGCTAAAATGCAACATGTACACTCAACCATCCAAATACATGAACACAGCTTGTGGGTGGGTGGAAAATCTCAAACGAGCTGGAGAGAGAGGAAATGAAAAAGAAAAAAAAAAAAAAAACAGAGGAAGAGGAGAGAAAAAACGAGAACAGAGGAAGGACCTTTTGGAAGACCAACAGAAAGAATCCCACATCTTTTGGAACAGCCAAAACAGTCAATAACAATTATATAAAAGCGATTAAACCACTCTTTGATAGAGAGAGAGAAGGAGGGAAACCAGTCTACTACTGAACTCTTGCTTTTGCTTAATTTGTCTGATTTATCTAATAAAAGTAAAATGGAGTATTATTTTATTACTTTACACACAGCGAAGGCATTTAGGGGAGGACCTGTCACAAAATATGTTTTACGCCTTCCTAACAGACCACTTTTTCAACATTAGCCGCTTAGTTAAATTGCTGATAGCAAAAGACAGCGAGAAGCAAAAACACAGAAAATGGTTTATTAAGTAGAGAGGTGAAAGACACAGAGATTCTGTGGCAGGATTCGTAGGCAGAGACATAAAATGAGACATTCTCCCTCCGGGTTCGACAGCCAGACTGGGCCACATGTGGAACAATGCGGCCCCACACCACATACAACCTTCAAAATAAAGCTTGCCTTTGGAAAGACAATGGCAAAAAGGGCATACAAGAAGAGATTATCTGAGAACAGATTTTCTCTTCTTCTTTGTGTCCAGGGGCTGTCCATCTGCCCAGAGAGATATATCGACTCTGTTTCCTTAGACTTGTGTATGTTGTAAATAGAAGGTAACGGTTTTTGTAATTGGCAATTACACCGTCTCTAACCCTGCTAGGGCTCCGTTTGGATTGCAGTAAAGTAATCTTAAAAACCCAATGACTTGCGCACTAGTCTAGCATAGTTTTCTCAACAAGCATAGTTGACGCCCCACAGGTAAGTCGGCAAAAAAAGATAATGCTGTCTAGTTGTCGAAAAATTTACATTAAAGGTATAAAGGTAGTAATGACAGCTAGTGGTTGAAATAGGTACTTCGGTCTCCTCAGACGCGGCAACTCACGTGGGTTGCCAGATTGAGGACACACAACACGAATAAGTGTAACGGACAATGTAAAGCCACTTCACGTACAGAGTGCATGGCGCAAATTTTGTCATCACAATAGTACACACGTACTATACACTCACAGCTCGATTTCTGTAACCACGTGTAGGTCGCATATGGGCAAAGAAATAGTTTTGCACTAATCAGTTGTTCCACAAGGTTCACAACAACAATAACAACAAAATAGCGGAGACTGCAACTACAACAGACTGCCGCATTGACAAGCATTTGTGTGAGAGGGTTATGGGACAGCAGCAAATTTATTTTAAAAGAGTACAACAGCATTTCATTGGTCATAACTTTTGGAGAAAATTAAAGCAGATGTTAAACTAAAGATGAAGCTTTCTCTCATCTGCATTCGTGTACACCTCAAATGGAGTATACTTTGAAAGGCTGTTTTTGAACTGTACGAATACACTAGTGTATGCATATAAGATGCAGTATACTTCGGGCTTAAGGCGACAAACCGTTTTTTTGGTGTGTTGCACACATCGGACTCACGCCGGCAGTTTTCCTGATTCAACATCTTGAATCGGCATCAGGACTGTCGGGGAAAGTGAGAACTCTGACTGGATGCCGTAAGAAAATTATGTTTTTTGAGGAAAACATTTCAGGATTTTTCTCCATATAATTGACTGCTATGGTGCACAGAGTTTGAACTTCCAAAATGCAGTTTAAATGCTGCTTCAAACAATCCCAAATGCAGCTGTAAATGATCCCAGCCAAGAAAGAAGGGTCTTATCTAGGGAAACGATTGGTTATTTTCACAAAAATAAAACAATTTATATACTCAGCTTCAAAATCATCCTATATCGCTGTTTTACCTTTTTTGTTAAGGGTGTTTGATCTTCTTTGCATGTTCACTTTGCAAAGACTGGGTTGGTACTTCTGCAGCGATATAGGATGATTTTGAAATGATTTTTGAAGTTGACGGAGAAAACACGATTGGTGTTTTTCGTCATACCCTAACTGTCTTGAGCCAGAATACAGAGTTCATGGAGAGCAACGCAAGACGAGCATTTGAGATTAAAAATTTCTATTTATTTCTAGTATTTAAATTGTATTATTTTTAATCGTTTAATCGTTTCCCTAGATAAGCCACCTTCTTCTTCAGCTGGGATCATTTACAACCGCATTTGGGATCGTTTGAAGCCGCATTTAAACTGCATTTTGGAAGTTCAAAATCGGACCACAGCAGTCCATTATAAGGAGAAAAATGCTGAAATGTTTTCCTCAAAAAACATAATTTCTTTACGACTAAAGAAAGAAAGACATGAACATCTTGGATGACAAAGCAGTGAGTACATTATATGTAAATCTTTGTTTTGGAAGTGGATTTCTCCTTCAATGCATAAAGGACTTGTAGAGCTCCAGGAAATGCAGCTAGTGTCTTACAGTATATCTCGAGGGAGAAAGATGAGAGAAGGCCAGTGGCAGTCTGGTCTGTCTGCCGCTCTGGTCTGGGATCACAGCTCAGAATTCACCGAGCAGCCTCTATGACTAATAAGAGACATGACAAAGCAGTTTGACATTTTCAGCTTCTCGATGTTGGTTTTCCCTAGGGTGTTTCGGCTGAAGGGGGACTAACAGGTGACTCCATTTTCTCAGGGTCCTTGACTTCACCCAAAAAATGTTCCTGGCTTTTGAAAGGCATGTTTTATTGCAGGGTTTGAGAGCTTGCTTGTGCAATTCATCCATTGTCTACTTCAAGACTCGCCTGTGATGTGATGCCTATTTCTCTTGTATGGAGAACATAAAACCAGTACTGTCAATGCACTCAAGGTGTGGTGGCCTACTTCTTCTGATGTTGCTGGTGCCACATGAATACCTAGCAGAGCTGTCGCAATCAATTAAATAGCAACCTTTGTGAAGGCGGGATACACCTCTCTCTCTATTTCATTGCATTTGATGCAGCCCAATTTGTATGCTCCAAATCTTCCCACAAAAAGACATTCAGAGCATCTTGTTACTGCTCCTCCTTGTATGTTTGAAACTTCAGGCTTTACACCTGTCAGCTGACACACAATTAGTGTTCTTTACAGTAAGGTGCCTGTCATGCTTCATCAGTTCTGTGCAATCAAAGTCAGCAACAACTCAAAGGGAAGAACGCTGTTTTATCATTCAGTGCACGTCAGTGACATTTGACCAAACATTTACTCATTCTTAAAGGAATAGTTCCCCCAAAAACTGCTTTCTTTTAGTCACCCGCATATCATTCCAAATTCAGATGATTTTTTTTTTTTTTTTGGAACACATATGAAGAAAGAATGATATATGTGCTGGTTGCTCTTATACATGCCATTAAATGGAGACTGATGCTTTTAAGCTTAAAAAAAATGCTAAAACATAAAAGTGATGTGGTACTGTTGTAAACGCACATCAATGTGAAGAAATTGAGAAGAAATTGTTGAATAAAGTCGTTATTTTTGTTTTCTTTGTGCACACGAAGTAGTCTTGTAGCTTCATAAAATTACACTTGAACCACTCATGTCACATTGAGTATTTTAATGTCTGGGCCCTGAATGTGTCAGTTGTGTTGCTGTCTATCCAGCATCAGAAAGCTCTCAGATTTCACCAAAAAATGTTTATTTGTTCTCCAAAGTATATTCTGTATATCTTTTGTGTTTCAGAGAAGGAAAAAAAATCATGCAGGTTCTAAACAACACGATGAGTAAATTATGACAGATTTCACTTTTTTGGGTGAACTGTCCCTTTAAGCTAAACTGAATATCAAGCAAAAAGTCTAGCTTTTATGTACTCTAATTAAATGTAGAAGAAGAACAAAGAACAGAAAGATAAAGTAGAAGCAGCTTATTTAAAAATAAATATAAAAACAGGAGTTTAAGAGTTCATGTCCGTCAACAACCATCAGCAAAGCCCAACGAAGCATCTTATAGCACATCTAACACCCCAAATTTAAGGCATCAGCAAACTAAGCGTTACAAAAGCACTTTTTGTGAACTCTGTAGGCATACCCTGACACTTTCGCTCCATTGTTTAATTAGAAAATAGGAACAAAAATAGCTTATGGGAGACCAGCAGTGCTCAAATCCCACTGCTTATCGAAGTTATTACTGCAGTGAGGTGATTCATGCTCTGTCTGGGACCTGCTGGTTAATTAAAGCTGACTGTCCTACAGAATTCTCCAGCCACTGTTCAAGTCCAGGTTAGGGATGCAGACGAGCTGGATTCTGAGCATCAGGGTTGCGGCTGTTGATTAGGCATGCTTATGGCTGGGAGAAATAGGTCCCTTGGGAGAAATGAGTGTTGCAAGGTCAGAGGTGGGGTAATGGAGGGTTTCCTCTATATAAATAACCTTGGCGTGGGCGCGTAAAGGGTGACTGCAGAGGCCAAGGTGTTTCCTCTGTGGGCGGCACCTTCTGATTAAAAGGGTTATCAATCATGACGTCTGGAGATTTCAACACAAAAATCCAGAGTGGGAAAGATAATGTACGATCAGGGAACTGCTCTTCATTGAAATGTATTTTAATTCTAAATGACTAACCATCTGTGTTAAGCTCAATCTACTGTAAGTTTAGTCCAATATGTTAATGTGGCTATCAGTATATATAATTTTACTTTGAAAACTTTCCCAATAAATAAAAATTCTGGCATCATTTGCTCACCCTCATGTCATTCCAAACCTGTCTGACTTTATTTCTTCTGTGTAACATTAAAGAAAATATTTTGAAGAATGTTTTCATTGTTTTTGTCCATATAATGAAAAAATCTCTTTATCTCTTTGTTAAAGGTGTTGAGGTGTTGTGTTGCTGGATGTAATAATTAACATAGTGGTCGCCATGTACTCCCGTCATGTGAGGCACTGAAGATGCAGTGGATTTGTTTTTGAAGGGAATGCACCTCCCGATCTACATAAATGCGTCTATGTTTGTGCAAATCATTCGTGATCCAGCTTCACCTACAGCAGAAGTGTGTATACGTTTTTTTTTTTAATGAATCTCTGCAATCACCTTTCCTAATAACGTGCAAGTTAGCAAGTTTCATGGCTAAACGTGCTAAATGTGGCTAAAGTAAACAGGCTCGTCACTCCACAGAGAGAAGAGAGGGGCGGGGCAAGTAGAGCTCATTTGTATTTAAAGGAGCAATCCATCAGAATGGGTTGATATTTGCAGAGCTCATTTTGACAAGATAAAAATGATTTATTTTACACTACCAATGAGAACTTTTATCCAAAGTATATTATAGACTTTTAATTAAAGGAGAAGTCCATGATGTTTATGTCTTTCTGTCTTCAGTCGTAAAGAAATTATGGTTTTTGAGGAAAGCATTTCAGGATTTTTCTTCATATAATGAACTTGATTGGTGCAACGATTTTGAACTTCTTATCAAGCGAAACGATCAGTCATTTTTTTCGGAAAATAAATATTGGTATACTTTTTAAGCACAAAAGCTTGTGTAGCACAGGTTCTGGGATGCGCGTTCACGACTATATGTGCTATTGAATCATGTTGAAAGGTCACGCCGAAGGTAGGCGGAACTACAGACCCAGTGTTTACAAAGTGAACACGCAGAGACTAACAAAGTGCAAGTAAATCAAATGCTATTTACAAACAAAAAGGTACAACAATGTCAGACGATTCTGAAGTTGTAGGAGAAAATAACAGTTTTTTGCCATACTCTGCCTTTTTTAGCCGGAGTACACAGATGATGAACTTAAACGTGATTCGTAGTAGTGATGGGAAGTTTGGGTCATTTTACCGACTTGGACCTTTGAGTCTCGTTCAGCAAAATGAACAAATCTTTTTTCGAGTCATTTGTTCATTTCGTTCATTTTAGCAAAATATAATTAAAATATTATGTGTTACTTCCCTAACACATCTACTGCTTACACAAACGTTGATCACACTACAAACAAGACAAAACTATAATGCTATAAGAAATAGAAAAGATTAATTCATTGTTTACCTGGGTCTTTAGTCTATGAATAGCTCACCTCACCTCTTATCTGACAAGTTTTCGGGTTTGAGTCCTTTCTTTTATCACGTGACAGCCCCATAAGATGAATGAATGACTCAAAAAACCTGAAGACTCGAAACAGGTGAACTAATTCCAGTACAGAACCTAATAGGATGTTGCGCATGCGCAACTGAATGAATCAGTCCCCGAGACGACTCGTTCTTCCCGAGTCACATTAAAGATTTGTTCAAAAAAGAACGACCCATCACTAATTCATAGCATCGTGAATGTGCATCCCAGAGCCTGTGCTACACAAGCCTTTGTGCTTAAAAAGTATGCAAATTTTTGTTTTTCGAAAAAAAATGACCAAGATTAGACCCTTCTTTCTTGGCTGGGATCATTTAGAGCCCTTTAAAGCTGCATTTAAACTACATTTTGGAAGTTCAAAATTGGGACAACCAATCAAGTCCATTATATGAAGAAAAATCCTGAAATGTTTTCCTCAAAAACCATAATTTCTTTACGACTGAAGACAGAAAGACATGAACATCTTGGATGACAAGTGGGTGAGTAAAATATTTGTGAACTGTTGTTCTGGAAGTGGACTTCTCCTTTAAGAACCAAATGAATCATATCAACTTGTGGAAAATGGGCATCTGATGACCCCTTTAACCAACTGTATAGCAAATCGACACTGAAATTTGCAACAGCACATTATCTTATAAGCAAGATTTCACAATATTTACTATGTTCTGATCTCCAAGTACAACAAAAAATCAGTCATATCAAGGATTATTGTCACAGCTTGAAAAAAAGTCTGTAAAGTACAGTAATATGCAGGCTCAACTGATTTTTATGCAAACCCCCTACTGTAAAGGTCACTTTTTAAACTCCACTGTAACATTAGTATTATTTTAGAGATATTCATATCTAGAGTCTAAATTGAAACTTATAATATATATATATATATAAAAGTCTGCAGTAAGAACAAGTGCAAAACTCAAGACAAAAAATCTTTTACTTGAAAAACTTGAAGAATCCATGAGAACAGCTGTGCTGCAGTTATAACATAAGGAAATGCAAGGCCTAATTAACACCACAGTGGCCTTTGCAGAAGAGATCAAGCAGACCTCATTAACCTTAACCATATAATGAAACATAACCAAATACAGAAAGCCACTGCTTCCATTTAAATATATCACAAAGAACAAGCTAGAGCCTGACAATACCAGAAACATAGAAACATTAGTCTATACAGCTGAATTATGACATTAAGACTGATTACGCATAATGACATCTGAAACTGACAAATATCTGCTGCAGAAATTATTTTTATTGGCTTTTTTGTCATTTGAAAGCATATTACTGTACTGTCCCCTACTCATTTTGTTAACGCCACAGGTGCTGGCAAAATGTATAATGCCGTTTTTTTTAATTATTATTATTTATTTATTTTTATTTTTTTGCATTACAGAGATGAGAATTCTATGGACGCCCGTTTCCACCACTCAAAAAAAAAATAAATAAATAAATTATTGTGACTTTTTATCCTACAAACTCGCAATTCTGACTTTTTTTCTTAAAACTGAGATGTAAAATTGAAATTTTTAGAAACAACATAAAAACTCGCAATTCATACAATTCTGACTTTTTTCTTGCAATTCAGACTTTTTTTCTCGTGACTGCGAGTTTATATCTTACAATTCTGACTTTTTTCTCACTATTGCAAGTTGATATCTTGCAGTTCTGACTTTTTTCTTGCAATTCTGACTTTTTTTCTTGCAATTCACACTTTTTTCTCAGAAATGCGAGATATAAACTCGCAAGTGCGAGTTATAAAGTCTGATTTTGAGGGGAGAAAAGACTACATTCTGCACAATTCTGACTTAATACCTGACAATTGACGATTTTAGTTTATATCTCGCAATTCTGCCTTTATTTCTTAGACTTGAGACTTCATTTCACAGAATTGTGACTATATCGTGCAACTGCGAGTCAGCAATCAGGCAATTCTGAGAAAAAAAGAGACATAAACTCACAATTCTGACTCTATAAAATGCAAATGCAAGTTTATATCACACAATTCTGTCTTCGTTTCTCAAAATTGAAAAATTGAAAAAAAGTCAAAATTTTGATTTGGACTTCTATAGAATTCTTATATTAAATACGGAATTGGGATATGTAATGGTCCAAAATAAAATAAATAAAATATAATATATGACCTGGCCATTCCTTTGTGAGATTCACTCAGCATTCTGTTCAAAACTGTGGCAAGATTTGTGCCCTTTAAGGCAAACTATGTAATCATTCCATGTGTTTTTGGACATAAACACAGACCTACCTTTTTCATTACAACACCATTTCAAGGAGAAAAGGGGAAAAATTACTTTCTTTTCATTTCTGTCCAGGTTAGTGTTCATTTGTCTGCCATTTGTGGCATGACTCTTCAATAATAGTTCACAGGCTATTCCATTGTGCTGAAAGCCATTGTGATTGAAGTGTATGATGAACTACACCTCCACCCACTTGCTGTGTTCTCTCTCTTGCTCACCCCATCCAACCCCCCTCTAACCTTTGCCCTTCTCTGAGGAAATACAAAAGCTTTCCTTTACCTGATGGGTTCACCTCACAGAAACTTGGCCCCCGAAATGTCATTAAATGCCAGCCTTTGGTCTTTTTTACTTGCACTGAATATTTTCAAATGCTTCTCTACAGTTAAAAAGCCATGTTAGAACAAAATGGAGGCTTTTCACCAGGATTACACTGTCAAATCTTAACCCAAATGTGACGCATTAAAATGCATTTTTGAATATTAACTTCTATGTGACTCTGCTGAGGACCTATTTTCACTGATGATCTCTCTCCCTCTGTGTGGGCAGATCTAAAAGTCAGGACTGGTTTTTAAAGGTAAGTGCCATTAGACTCTCTCCAGATGCTGTCCTTTTTATTATTATGACATTATCAACCATCAAAAGCCCACTCTATTCTATGACCATTCAAATCCAATTCATTATTTCTCTGCAATATCAGTGTCAAAATACTTCAAAATGACACTGGCACACTATTTCAAAATAACAAGCCATCTTTTTGTCTATTAAAGCTAGCCTTGCATTGGCAAATCTATTTTTCTTTTCAATACCATGTACTGAAAATCGCGCAGAATAAGACCAGGAACACGGTAAATGGAACGCAAATGGGTTCAGTATTGATTTCATGTTGATTCAAAGTAAAATAAGTGGAAAAAAACAACAACAAGAAACTCTTGTTGAAACGCTTCTGCAGAGATATTAAGCATAAGAATGATCCGAATATGTGGGTATGTAAGTTTGTGTATTGTGCATGTGCTAAATTGGGCTCACAAAAGGGGGGAAGGCAAACTTTGCTGTGTTCATTCCACAGTCTATTCATACTCTGTCAAAATCATACCAGCTAGTTTGAGCGAAATCTAAATGTGGCTATTGCGTTCAGGCCGCCTGCAGCACATTTCTTGCACTCCCACACAGCAGTGTGGCATTAGATGTGGCAGTCAGGCAACACTGAGGGTGTGCTGACGGTCGGGGGCGTCAGTGCCATTAAATCGCATGTCTGGTACCTGGAGGCAAGCAGGCGCCCGGCCATGTGGTTTATTCACGTCCACCGCCACGAGCTGCCATCCTCCAGACGCGTCCTCGTGAAACATCTGCCACCAGGAGGAGAGACGAAAAGAGAGGAAAAGAGAGGAGAAAGAGAGGGCAAATTGTTAACAACTGTGAATGACTGGCACTTTTGGTCAGTTACTACACACACACATATAAAAACGCCTTCAAAATGCATATTTGATAACAAACAAGTTGGAGAAAACCAAAGACAACCGACAATCATGAAAACAACTGTCAATTACATGATATTTAATGGAATTCTCCACCAACTTCATAACCATTTTATAAACACAGGCAAGGTCACAAGAAATTGGCTTCATGATCCAGCGAGCATCTATTCACATTTCAGAATCTAAATGCACCATGACTTCACCATGACAGATACGAGGAGACAGCGGCGGAGACAGCAGGGACTAGAGGAGGGAGGCGATGTTACAGCAGGCACCTTGAATCTGGCAAATAACAGAGGCTACCCATATCCATATGTACACATCCCAGAACTGTCAGACGGCTTTGTGCTTGAAGCCTTTTTATTGTCCACCATGTGAAAATCTAAATAAAACTGGTTGTTTAGAAATCTAATAGCCCACCTCTTCTCAACAAACCACATAATTCGATGCATTATTCATGGGCACTGCACAAAAGGTGTGGGAAGAGTTACATGACATGCCCGTCTATGTTCCACATTAATATATACAGTATCAAGCTTCAGACCGCATTTTCAGATCGCATTTTCGTTGTTTGCGTCCCCAGCCGTCAGTGAAAGTGTGCTTATGGCTATTCCTAATGTGCGCTGCTGCTGTTCCACTTATGTCTGTCTTTTATCAGTTCAGAAGAACAGATAACCAATTAAACCCATGAGAAATGACAGTCATTAAGCTCACAATGCCCCTTCAGCTCTGACAGATTAAAAAGGTTACCTACATAAATAGATATTTTAAAAGTTTCCCCTCATAGTCTTGTAATTATAACTTTGCCATTCATGTGGTAATCTTCTTAAGGGGCCTTATTGAATTATATTATTTTTTATAAGACAGTCACAAAAGGGATGGTGCAAATCTTGGCAAAGAGTATCATCAGGCCCCAGGAGAACCTTATTTTCCTTTTACTTCTTTCAGATTAAAGGCATCATTCCAAGTCGTATTGTCTAATTCTCAACAAACCAAGGTTCTGTGTACCCTAAGAGATTCTTCTTCAATAAGACATTTCAACGTAATTAAAATGAAGACACAGAAAGGCTTTTTTGTTTTCAAGGTCACAGCACTGTCTATAGTTCTATGGGCAAAATCGAAGAGCCTTATTGGGCTTTTCACACTTGAATTTGTTAACTCAAGGTCATTTTTAATCCTGGATAGTCAGGGTTTGACATTTCACACTTTAGATTTATAAACCCTGGGTTATCGTTCTTATTTGCATATTTATGGGGTCAATTACATTGCAACCTGCTCTAATAAACACAAGTCCTAAATTGTACACAAACTGTATAACCTCTTCACTACAGTCAACAGTAGAGCTGCCCTCGACTAAAGATTTTTCTGGTCAAGATAGTAGTGGTTGGTTTTAAGCATTAGTTGACTATTAGTCACATGTTTATCAATAAACCACATAAATCATAATAATGAGCCTTTAATTGCCTACATAGTCTAATAACACTTGTAATAAAAAAGCTTGCCACAACGCACCGGCAGATACAATAATTATGAATGTGTCAGGAAAAAACAGCAAGGTGACTGCATTAACATTTTAATAATATTTTGATAAACTAACGCTTTCTTTGTTTTCAGTTTGACAGATGAAGTCATCGACACTGACTCGCCTGTATGGATGTTTCATTCAAATGACATAATCTGAGAATACTTGTTTTCTTTAATTTGAAAGTAGATATTCACAGAGACCGAGACGGCAGAAAGCGCATCCTGTTTGTTTTCATTAATTTACAAAAGCACAATGTTTTGTTGCTATTGTGAGTGCACACAAACAAACTTAGAGTCTTTACAGATTCAAAAGATGTATTACTCTTATCTGTATGACCAAAAATGACAGAGTATTTTAAGTGCATGTATGGTCATGCAGTAAGCATGCTACTATTCAGCTTCTACACTAATTAATGTTTTAATAATTTATTGATAAACTAGCGTTTTCTTTGTTTTCGTCTTAAGAGATGAAGTTGGAGACACTGACTTGCCTGTATGCATGTTTCATACAGATTACATAATCTGAGAATATTTTTATTTTTTCATTTGAAACAACACATTTCACTCTCTGTAAATATATTTTTCATGTCTGTAAGGCAAGTATACAGAGAGTTTCAAAGTTTCACACTCAAGTTCACAGAGACCGAGACGGCAAAAAGCGCAATGCTTTGTTGCTATTGTGAGTGCATACAAACAAACGTAGAGTCTTCAGAGATTCAAAAGATGTATTACACTTATCTGTATGGCCAAAAATGACGGAGTATTTTAAGTGCAAGTGTCCACACCAGCGCCTCCATCTGTCATGCAGTGAACGTGCTACTATTCAGCTTCCACGCTCTGCGCACACACTTGAATATCACACATTTTTCTACGTTAACATTAGATTGAGCGGCCATTTAAAGTTGCTACCATTTACATATTTCAGATGATAAGCCATATTTGAGGTCGACGAATGATAGGCGAGCATTTGGATGTCCTGCCCAATGTACTATATTACCACACAGACCAGCCATTAACAATCTGTCAGTCACGGACTGTGTGACTTTGCCACTTCTTGTGGATTTTTTTTTCTGTGACTAAGCAACTAATACAATTTTGGACGACCAAGCCTCTTCTCGTTGACTAACAGTTAGTCAACTTTTAGGGGGCAGCCCTAGTCAACAGTTAACATTTATGAAAACTTGACATTTTAGATAAACGTTAACCCAGAGATGAGTGTAAAAAATGTCAGCACCAATGTACATTTTTTGTAAAAACATCATCAAAACATTATAAAAACATCAAATGGGTAGAAAAAGCCCGTGCAAATTAACTTTCACACATTCCTTAGCTATTCCTTCCTGTGAAGCATCAGCCCCTTGGAATAGCCTTACCTAGACCAACAGCAAAAGACTACATTATGCTGTTTTTGCTGCAGACATTACAGATAAGGAATCCATTCAAAGTTTCATAAATGAAAATGGGCTTGGAAAACTGTATGTTGCTGAAGACAATTCCACTTTGTGCCTCAGAATGAGATTTGTCTTATTGCTTTTGGAAAGCTTTACTGTAGATTTGCAGTGGAACTGTATTCCATTTTAAGAATCTGTGGCCATACTATTATCATTTCTTACTCACTATTACTGTTATTATGATATATATACATTCAGATGTAATGACTAGACAAAAATCGTATGGTTCTAAAACCTCCACAGAAGATTCCACAAAATTTTGGAGTGTTTATGCGTGAATTTTTGCCCATTCCCATTTGTCAGTTCAGACACTTATCTTGGATGAAAAGGCCTGGCTTGCAATCTCTGTTCCGGCTCATCCCAAAAACTGTTCGACAGTTTTGAGGTCAGGGCTCTGTCTGGGCCAGTCATGTTCTTCCATACCAAACTCATCCAACCCTAACCCTAACCCAGTCATGCTGGAATAGAAAAGCCCCTTCCCCAAATCTTTCCACAAAGTTGAAAGCATAGCATTGTTCAAAATGTCTTGGTATGCTGAAGCATTAAGATTTCCTTTCACTGGAACTAAGAAGCATAACCCAATCCCTGAAAAACAATCCCATACCATTACTGCTCCTTCACCAAACTTTACAGTTGGAACAATGCAGTCAGACAGGTAATGCTGGCATAACTCCAGGTAACTCTTTGCAAAGGTGGCATTTTAACACAATACCATGCTTCAATTTACTGAGCTCCTCAGAATGACTAATTCACAAATTCTTGTAAATGCAGACTGCACGATTTGATTTAATACATCTGTGAAGAGGTATGTCCCAATATTTTTGTCCATATAGTGTACATACAATTTTGGGTTGGTAAGATTCTAAGAAAGTGATAAAAAGTGTCAGTAAGGACTTTTACATTTTTACAGAAAATGTATTTCAATTAATTGCTGTTCTTTCAAACATTTCACGTATCAAACAATCAATATAGATAATAGTAAGAAATGTTTCTTGAGGACCAAATCAACTTGTTTTTACTATATTTTTGATCAAATAAACTCGTAGCCTTGGTAAGCTCAAGAGACATCTTTCAAAAAACATTAAAAAGTCTTGCCAACCCAAATTTTTGAGGCTCAATATACAAACTTTTGAATGGTAGAGTATATAAAACTTTTTTTTACAATAATATAATAAAAACACACAAAATACATATTTACTTTAAATTACAGATCTCTTTATATAATATTTATACATCCCAGATTTATTGCATACTTTAAAATTTTTTATTTTAAAATTTAAGATAGGATGATTGTCATTATTCTAGTAACAAGAATAAGATTTATTTTGGATTACAGTAATGACATTTTCAGGGATCCTTCTTTTTTTTTCATGATTTGTTTTTGTTATTGTTATTTAGAGGTCACATGCATCAGATATTTATTCACAAGATTTACCCTTTTAAAGTAGTCCTGGAATAAATGCTGTGTGCTATAGCCCTTCATTTTCCCAGAGGGCAATTCTACAGCCATAAGACTTGAATAATGGTGGTCAGGTCACTCCTGTGCTGCCAAAAGTGATGCCAGCTCCACTCATGCCAACCTCCAAGGCTCTGCTCCAGGACTGGCTCTGGCAGTGTGGCTGGCGCAGTCAGGGAGACACTATGCCTCAGTTCACACAATTACACACACAACTTTTCACACCACGCCCCCGTTCCAGATTTTCTGTGCATTTGCACCATTAGCTTGGTTAGTGTGAATTTCTCACCAAACATTAGGTAGGCGATGGTTGTATAAAATCAACAGGACAGGTTTCCCCACAGGAGAGGATTTCAGGCAGGAAGGCAAGATCATTTAGGGTTAATTGATTCTCTCTCTCCTTTCAGTTGATCAGTCACATCAAATTTAGGCTGAATGACAGAACTGCAAACACACACACATACACACATGCACACTCTGTCTTTTCCTCTCTTTCGGTCTGTTGCACTTTCAGCAACGTTCCTCTATGACTCACCCTTGAGTCTGCCAGCCGCCCAATCAGATCTCTCTGTGCCGTTCGGGGCCCCCACCTGACAAGCAGCCAAATTTATTTAAAAAAACAGCTTGCTATTGGGTGTATCCTGCCTGCTGAAGGCCAGGGAAGCCAGACTTGCAGCCTCCAGGGAATTATGGGAAGAATTCCTTCAGATGTCTGCGTTGGTGTGTATTGGTCTGTGCTTAATAATCATTAATGCTGATATTGAAGGTTTTGATATTTTTGCTTCAGTTGGTTTAATTACATCTGCCCATACATATTGATCAGAGAGATTAACAAATGTGGGAAATGAATCATACACCAAAGCTTGCTTTTTGTGCACATGTGCGTGTTTGGTTTACCTGTGTAGTAGCTGTTGATGTGGTGCTGCTTCGTGACCCCCACATCTGCTGAAACTGCACTCTGATCTCAGCAAATGTTTCTATAATCACAGCGATGAACACATTCTGGGAACACAAGTAAAGAAATCATAAAAAGTTAATGAATGCCCAGAAATTATTTTATTGATTGCTTGTGCTTGTTGCATATTATATAAGTAAAAAGTTTGAACACAGATCTGTGTGAATGATAAAATACATACAAAATACTACATGTAACATTGTTGTCTTTAACATTTAATGAGGTTCAATTCTGTTTGGATATTTTAAAATGATTTCCTGTGATAACTGATAGCCACAGACACTTTTTTTTTTTTTTTTTTAATGAATTAATTAATACTTATGAAGAACACGGCTCTCTTTATGAATGGGCTTTTTTGAATCATTGTTTCAAATGATTCGTTCAAAACGCAGATTTATCCCAAAACTAAACACTACTGTATTTTCTTGGAGACACGTAACAATTCTGTTATGGCTTCAAATGTAATATGTTCTCTGCAAAATTGAGCAAATACACATGATATTTTGCTTAAAACATAACACAATATCAACTTCTGTTTGGATATTTTAAAAAGATTTCCTGTGGTAACTGATAGCCACAGAATTTCCTTTTTTTTTTTTTTCAGATTTTTTAAGATGAATTAATTAATACTTATGAAGTAAATGGCTCCCTTTATGAATGGGCTTTTGAGTCATTGTTTCAAACGATTCGTTCAAAACATTGGTTCATTCAGAAACTAAACACCACTGTATTGCTTGGGGACGCGCAACAATTCTGCTATGGCTTCAAAGGTAATATGTTCTCTGCAAAACTGAGCAAAAACATAATATTGTGTTTAAAACATAACAATATCAACTTCTTCTATATACATTTTTAAGTAAATGCAGTTATTTCAAACTTTCTATACATCAAAGAATCCTGAAAAAAAGAAATGCTTTCAATATTTATAATAATTAGAAATGTTTCAAATCTGCATATTATAATGATTTATGAAGAATCATGTGACTTTTGAGAATAATGACTGAAAATTCAGTTTTGTCATTACAGAAATACATTAAATTTTAAATAGATTAAAATAACTTGAAAACAGTTATTTTAATTCTCTGGGTCTGAGGGGGTTTTGGGGCCCTGGAGACGTTTTGACATACCCTGACATTTGTTTTTTTTTCAGTATCTTAAAAACATATTAATGGCTAAATGTTATAACATTTTAGTTTTTACTGTATTTTTGATCAAATAAATACAGCTTTTAAAACCTCAAAGTGTCAAAAACCTTTAAAAAGCTTACTGACCCCAAATGTCCGACTGGTAGTGTATGCACACAATAACTGCAAGTATAAGTATAATATAATACAATATAGTAGACCCCTAGAATAACCCTCACTTTTCTATGTCTAGAAATGAAAAAGAACCCATGTGCAGATTATGAGTTTTTGCAGATCGCTGGTGTGAGAAGAAAAGGATTTTTCCACCTTGACCAGCCAGGCGAGGAAGAAGATGAGCGTGATGAAGTAGAAATACGAGCGCCAGCGTGGGAAGCTGTCGATGGCTCGATACATGATGAAAACCCATCCCTCCTGAGACGCGGCCTCATATACCGTGAATATACTGGTGCCTGCAAGAGGAGACGACAAGAAGGGTCATGACGGGGACGCGATAAGACAGAGGAGGGGGAGAACCCTATGTCTGAGATGTTCTTGTGCCCGCAGAGTGGTCTGACTGGGCACTGAGACACAAAAATTCAGACATAAACACAGTCTTGGCATTAGTGAACCTTGTCAGGTGCTTCCTATTACCCAGCTATGCGTTGCTCTCTCTCCAAATAGCTGAATGAGATGGTTATCCTCACTTCTGAAGTACTCTTTCATTCCATGTTGTGCTGGAGTGTAACAGAATCTGTATCAAAGGAACTAGTTTAAATGAAGAACTACACACTCAAGGACATAATGCTTTCATGGCTATGTTGCATTATGTCTTAAGTGTGATTTCTTCATAAAAGATGAGAGGAACAAGGACAAATCCTTAAGGAACTTAAATGAATAGTCTGTTGTTGTTTACAGTATTAATTCTGTTATTTAACCACCCTCACACTGTGCCAAACCCTGTGTAATGTATATTAAAATATACATCTTACAAATTCTACAATACACAAATAGAACCTAATTCAAAATATTAATAACAGAAAATCAGACAGTTTCTTAACCTTTTAACTGTTACACGTCCCCTCAGTGGGACGCCTAAGTTTACTTCACCATATTACAAATAAATCCTAATCTAATCACGACGAACTATATATCACTGGAAAGGTCTAAGACTCCTAAATAGATATTTTACCGCTGATTTTGTTACAAATTTTGTAGGAACAGTAATAGATTAATTTATGACAAGAGTGCACCTCAAAAATCTGCATCATAACAGGAGTTCTGACCAAAAAGTCTTGTTTTGCTGCCATTTTCTTGATCATGTTTCATGATCATATCAGCTGAAAGCGTAAAAACTCAAAATTCATCCTGCGAAAGCCGTTTTAAAATCGGACATTACATTACCATGGAAATGGGACTTCAAAATCATTACAAAATGTATTTGTTAATAAATTACAAAGATTTAAGTCTGGATAGTGCACTTTCACGTCTATGTTTAAAAATGGGAGTGATAGTTAAAGGGTTAAACAACTTATTTAATACACAAAATGTATGAGATGCTCTCTAGTTTCAAGCCCTCAATGATGTTATCTGTTATCTGTTATCCCATGATGCCATGCTGCGATATGGCTGCCAAAGGCCAGCAGGAAGCATGCCACTCAGTTCTGCTTCCTGCCATTTCCCACCAGGTCCAGGGACAGAATGGGCCAAGGACACTGGCAGAGCCCTGTAAAGGTTAGCTTCACTAACCATACAACATATCCTTTACAGGGACCTACATTAATGAAATACACTATTTCACTTGGCTTTGTCACAAAACTGTGCTAAATCGATATGTAATTCACATTAGATAAAGCACATACTTCAGTATAAACAGTAACAGAGTCTTTCCCTGGATGAATTAGAGGGAAATGCACTTGGCAAACTAAGAAGTCCCATTAAAAATCACTTAGGGATAAATCACTGTGTCTAGAGATGCCTAGCAAATGGGAAAAAGAAACTCTATTCCCATTTTATCCTGAATAGCCGAAGAGAGTATACTAAGACTTAAATTTCTATGAAAAAAGACAATAGCTCAGCAATTCTTAAACACTAATATTCCAAAAGATTTTACTATATTCCTACCACCCAGTTAATACAGTTTTAAATGAATTTAATTAAATAAAACCAACAACAACAACAAAAAATAAATTTATTTGTAAACAAAACTTGCATAAGATGCATTAAAGTAATTTGTGTTCCGAAGAACACAACTAGCTTGGCTCAAACTAGCTTAAAACTATTCCTTTAAAGGATTAGTTCAATAAAAATGTAGAGATAAATCACTCACCCTTGTCATTCAAGATGTTTGTCTTTCTTTCTTCAGTCATATTTTTTTTTTTTTTTTTGAGGAAAACATTTCAGGATTTTTCTCCATATAGGGGACTTCTATGGTGCCCACGAGTCTGAACTTCAAAAATGCAGTTTAAATGCAGCTTCAAAGGGCTCTCAGCTGAGAAAATTCCTGAAAAGTTTTCCTCAAAAAACATAATTTCTTTACAACTGAAGGAAAAAAAGACATTAACATCTTGGATGACAAGGGCATGAGTAAATTATCCGTACATTTTTGTTCTGGAAGTGAACTAATCCTTTAAGCTAGTTTGAGACCAAATGTGTATTTGTAGTAATTTTTATTTCACATAAATTTCTAACAATAACTTGAGTAACAGGATTTATTGTACACATGGGACTTAACTTTGTGGTGGGGTTAGTGAAAATGTTGGCAGTCCAACTGGCTCAGCAGAAAAAGACAATATATTAACCCTGACATTGGACTTTTTCCCAATCATACTTTCTGTTTCTGCATCCCTGAATCTTGGAAGCCCAAAAAAGGCATTGTTGTTGAGGCTGTAAACCGTACTGTGAACACGGATGAATGAACGACAGATCACTGATGCAGGAGCGGTTCTGGTTGACTTACACATGACTTATCTGTGTACTGAACTCTATAAAGAGGACGAAGAAGGGCCCTTTCGCAGATCGCAATGTTCTGTAAGTCAACGGTTCAAAGCCACAACTGTTATTTTTTTAAGGGAAAAGCCTCCCTTCATGGCTATTTGGAGATTAGTGGCACTGCTCTGTGTACCTTTCTAGTGGATTTATCTCAAATGGGAGCGATAAAAATGCGGCATGCTGCTTCGTACAGATCAAGGTGCTTAAATAAACCGGTCTATTTGTGAAGCTGCCTTCACGATTCTTTGATATATAAGCTTTGCTGAAAATATTACATTTCTTAAATGCATCAACAGAGGGCATTTATCTGTTTATGTTTGCTTTCACATTATGCATAGATCAACTGAAAATGCTTCAGCCAACAATGCTACAATTAATCACACTAAGTCAAAAAAGGACATAATTGCTCTTGATCACTGTAAATAATTACAAAGGGCAGAGATGGTATAATTTTCCACAGACAACTAAAGCTAAACCAAGCGAGTTCAAACTTCCTATTAAAAAGGCCAGGGACAATGCTTTTAGTGTATGCCAGTGGTATCCAATCTGGCCTTGAGGAAAAAATGTAATGATATTCATAATTCTTAATATCTGTATTCATAATATCAGATTTTTAGCAACAGCAGAACAAACATTCCATGTGCAAACTGGAGAGAGTAATAATAAAAATTCAAACATCATTTTATCATTGCAGATGGACAAATGTGAAGCACCACCATGACTCACCAAGCTCATTGAAGCCACTGTATCCGAGTTCCTGTCTGCTGAGTCCCAAGTCTTCCAGATCCATACACTTAAACCCCGCCGGACACTGATAACCCTCCCCGTTTGGAGAACAGTGTGTATCAGGGATTGCCAGGCTGTTCCATGTCACATTACTGGAAAAAGACCAGAGTGCATTTTCAAAGAATCATCATCAAATGTTAAATCTGATCAAATTAACCATTATATTGTAACAGGCCATCTGGTGTTTTCTCACAGACTAGCGGTGTTATCTGCTCCTCTCTGGCAACATTTACACAGTCAGCATTTGGGACATGACAACCGTATTTACTAACAGGTGTGGTTCTAATTGCCTTGTACAGGGCGTAGGCGTTTAAATAAATAAATAAATAAATAAGCATTATATATAATACTATATATTTTATATAACATTAATTGCTTAAATGAATACTTTTTATCAATACACAAAGAATATTAAAGTCCCCATGAAATCAAAATTGAAGTTTTTTGGCTTTTAGTATGAATATGTCAGCTTTAAAGTTATCTGTAAGCTAGTGTGCTCCAAAACAATGACAAAATTCACATTCACAATTCACTCTGGCCCAAGCTGTGATATGAGTAAAATGCTATTGGCTATTTAAGAAAAGTGGACGGGGCTGCTAAATGCGCGGCTAAATGCGGCTAAAGTAAACAGGCTCGTCTCTCCACAGAGAGAAGAGAGGGGCGGGGCGAGCAGAGCTCATTTGCATTTAAAGCAGCCTCGACCAGAATGAGATGATTTTTGCAGAGCTGATTTTGGCAAGGTAAAAAGGGTGTTGTTTTACACAACCATTGAGAATTTTTAACCAAAAAAGTATATTATAGACTTTTCATTAAGACCCTAAAGAATCATATCAACTTGTGGAAAATGGGCATCCGATGACCCCTTTAAACAATAACAAAACTCACCCCTTTTTCATCTTGCTCTCAAAAAACATAAAATAATGACATTTTCACTCTTCACATTAAGTCTCATGCAAATCATGCTGGGAATCCAGTTTCAGTAATGTCATCTAAACAGCTAAAATAATTTTTTGAGTTCACATTTACCCTACATAATTTAAAGTGCCCCTATTATGCCATTTTTAAGGTTCCTAATATTGTTTTGGAAGTCTCCTACAATAGGTTTACATGTATGCAAGGTCAAAAAAAGCATTTTTGTTTTCTCAAAATATGCATTTAATATCACCCAGATTTTATGTAATTTTATGTTGCTTAGATTATAGACTGTATCTGTTCTATTTGGTAACTGAACTGTATATAAACAGAAGTATTTAGCATTCTAAATAGAAAAAAAAGTATTTTTCAAATGCCATATTTCAGGAGATATGTTAAAAAATATACCTATTCTAAAAAAAACACACACATAAATGGCTTTAGGTTGGGCCACAGGTGTTACTTCAGGAGGCACTTGATGTCTCTAATGAAAATTAATGTTTTCAAATTGGCTCGCCAGACATACTTTTAAATTGTTTATTAAGGACTACGAAATGAGTGGGGATCATTGATTGCAGTATCACAAAGGCCAATCAGAGACACAGCGCAGGATCAAAATAGCTCTAATTATACAGTGATAAATAATCCGCCAAAGAGATCATCCCTGTGAACAAACTGATAACAAACACAACTCAGAGGATACTAATAACACCATAAATTATTCATTTTATTTGAAAATGGACATGCCTTTTGATTAATACTTCTTTTATGACTTAAAAAAAACTGCAATTGTTAA
Source organism: Labeo rohita (assembly GCF_022985175.1). Taxonomy (NCBI): domain Eukaryota; kingdom Metazoa; phylum Chordata; class Actinopteri; order Cypriniformes; family Cyprinidae; genus Labeo; species Labeo rohita. The sequence continues at coordinate 21,560,062 of NC_066877.1, forward strand.
ATACTGTACATTTAAACAGCATAGAGACAGAAAAAGAGATTGTATCATATTCACAACATGCTGTAACCTATGTCTGTAATTGTGCGAAATGTGCGGGACATTTTCTGAACAAGGTGACAGTTTATGATTGGCAAGGTCATGAGGCCTGTTCTCATCCATATTTAAGCACCTAAAAAGTAAAACGTTGTGACATCAAATCTAAAAATGTATCCCCAACAGACACAAGTCTGGTAAACTCCCTTGCACATTTATTCCCTGTGTGATTCAAATCCCTGGTACTTTGTGTGAAGGACACATACTGTAGTTCTGCAAGATAATCAGCAATGAGTTTTCTGAAATACACTTCCACCTGCACAATGTATGAAAATCTTGCCCGTTTACATATATTATATGGCAGGCAATATTTTTTTTAACCAGTGCCTTACCCCTTTTGAATGAATATCAGTGCAGGGTCAGGGTGAGATATCTCGCAATATAGGAGCTCTTGTCTCTCATGCATATAAACGGATTGAGGCCAACATGCTGAAAAGAGGCGAGTATGTTCACGACGCCCAGGCAACACAGGAAACGTTAATTATTGTGATTAGTGCTCAGCACACTCCTCTGTTGCTGATGGTTTAGGCTCTTTGTTTTAGAGCCGGCTCTGACACGCCACTCATTTGCAAGGGAATATTAAATAGGCATGGGTTTTAAAAGAGAACCACCTCCACAGCTCCATACACACACTGCATTAAAACTGCGCTCAACCCCGCTTTCGTCACGCCCTTAAGTTGGGAAGCGTGCGAGCGTTCCAGCAAGATTTACTGTTCATTTTTAGGCATGAATTTCGGCTGGCTTATCAAGCACCTCCATATGAAATGAGAAATTCACACAAACATATAATATAATGTGGCTGTTCTTACTGTTTAGTGTTTACGAGGCCGTGACATCACATGATGAAAATGATGATCTGTTATTAATAACGTTTACAGCTGCTGATGGGATTTATATTCCAAAGAACAGATGTGTGTGGGAGGTGTGCAGCAACAGACGCATACTTTTTATCTCATGCTGATGCCAGGAAAAACTGCAGCATAATGTTAAATCCCCTGAATCATCCCAGGGATAATAAAACACAAGGAATATGATAAAACTCACCACACAAAGAGAAGTTCTTGACTTTTTGGTCTATTAAGTTAAACCTAAGACAGATGATTGTATTGGATTTAATATGGAAGCTTATTCCTGCCGTAGGATAAAAAAAATAACAAAAAGGTAATTACGACTTTTATCTTACAATTCAGATTATTTTTCTCTCAATTCTGAGTTTGTATCTCACAATTCTGACATTTTTTTTCACAATTCTCAAAAAGTTGCAATTATCTTTTTTATTTTTTATTTCGTGATGAAAACAAAAAACATAACTGCGAGATGTCTCATAATGAGAAACTCGTAATTCTAAATTGTGAGATATAAACACAGAATTCTAAGATACAATCTCAAGGAAATTCACATCTTACAATTCTGAGAAAAAAATTTGAATTATAAAATATCAAGTCACAGTTACCTTACTGACACTTTATTCCACAGTAAAAACGGGCTCTGCAGTTTAAAGAGCAGGGCTGCCCCCTAATAGTCGACAAGAAGAGGCTTGGTCGAACAAAATTATATTAGTCACTTAGTCACAGAAAAAGAAGTCTCTGTAGTCTATGTGGCAATATGTTACATCCAAATGCTCACGTACCGTTCATTGACCTCAAAAGTGGCTCTTCATCTGAAAGAAGTATGTAGTAGCAACTTTACCTGGCCGCTCAATATAATGTTAACCTTGAAAAATGTGTGCTATTCAAGTGTCTGTGTGGAGTGCGGAAGCTGAATAGTAGTGCGCTCCCTGCATGACAGATGGAAGCGCCAGTGTGGTCACTTGCCCTTAAAATACTCTGTCATTTTGGTTATACAGATAAAAGTAACACATCTTTCAAATCTGTAAAGACTCTACGTTTATTTGTGTGGAATCAGAATAACAAAGAAATGCTGCACTTATGTAAAATAATTAAAGCAAAGAAGATGTGCTTTCTGCCGTCTCAGTTTCGGTGAACTTGAGCACAAAACTTCGAAACTCTGTGTATACTTGCTGTACAGACATGGAAAGTATAGCTATAGAGAGTGAAATGTCTACTTTCAAAAGAACCAATTCAAAAAGAAAACAAATATTCTCAAATTATGTCATCCATATGAAACGTACATACAGGCACATCATTACTGCGGAGACAAGTCAGCGTCGCCGACTTCATCTCTTAAAGTAGAAGTCCACTTCCAAAACGAAGATTCACATATAATGTACTCACTAGGGGTGTGCAAAGCAGCCGGTATTTGTATCTGTATTTGTATTTGTTGAGGGGGGAAAAGTATTTGTATTTGTATTTGTATTCGAGTAAAATTCAAAATAGGCGTAAAAATACAGTTTTTTTGCGTTACACTTCTACACACTTTTTTTGGCTGGTGGAGGACCAAGAGATGGCTCAGCAGCAGCCGCACTCTTTTCTATTTGGTTGTCCAAAACCATGTGAGGTGTTTTAGCTAAGTTAATGAGTGACGGGAAGCTAAGGTTAACTGGGGAGTCGCTCTCTAAACGAGGGGTATTTAAAATTGCTTTTGAATGCGCGCGCGCGTTTTACTTTCGGTTTCGTTTTAACGATGGCGCGAAACTCTCTGCGGTGCTGAGCGTGCATTCTACAATAAAAGACATCAGTTTAACAAAGCAATTTAAAAGTGGTGGGACACAAACGGGATTTTGAAAAGTGTGTCCCCAGTGGAAATTACGCACCTGCGTGAGTGGAGTTATCATTTGATGTGAATGTGCCGCGTTGTACAGTATACTGAGACGGAGGCGCCAGAATTGCGTCTGACAGAATGTGCGCTGTAGCACAAAATATAGTACATTTCTTCAAAAGCAGATTGTGGAGACATTTTAATTTTCCACAATCAAAAATCGTCATATCACACACCCCTAATTGCAATGTAGTTTGTGCAAATCTGGAACAGAGGTTGGTTAAGAGAGAAAAAAACGGCCGGTTCCGAGTTTCAGCGAAGCACAGTGTCAGTGACTCATGAGGAAACGCAGCTTTTTGATATAAAGTTTTTCTTGTTCCCGAATACAAATATTTTTTTAAGTATTTGTTCGAAATAAGTATTTGTAAAAAACACCCTATTTGTGCCGTTCCGAATACCGTATTCGGGTTCGGCTCCACCCCTAGTACTCACCCCCTTGTCATCCAAGATGTTCATGTCTTTCTTTCTTCAGTTGTAAAGAAATTATGTTTTTTGAGGAAAACATTTCACCATTTTTCTCCATATAATGGACTGTTATGGTGCCCCGATTTTGAACTTTCAAAATGCAGTTCAAATACGGCTTCAAACGATCCCAAATGAGGTTGTAAACGATCCCAGCCGAGGAAGAAAGGTCTTATCTAGCTAAACGATTGGTTATTTTAATTTAAAAAATACAATTTAAATACTTTTTAATCTCAAACGCTCGTCTTGACATGCTGTCCCTGAACTCTGTGTATTCTGGCTCAAGACAGTTACTGTATCTCGAAAAACTCAGATCATATTTTCTCCCTCAACTTCAAAAATCATTTAAAAATCATCCTACACTAGAAGTTCTGACCCAGTCTTTGCAAAGTGAACATAAAAAGAAGATCAAACACCCTTGACAAAAAAGATAAAACACAGATATAGGTCGATTTTGAAGTTGAGGGAGAACATGAGATGGGAGTTTTTCGACATACCCTAACTGTCATGAACCGGGGAAAAAAACGTTCAGGCAGAGTAAGACAAGTTGAGCGTTTGACATTAAAAAGTATATAAATTGTATTATTTTTATGAAAATAACCAATCGTTACATCTTTCTCGGCTGGAATAGTTTACAACCACATTTAGGATCATTTGAAGCTGCATTTAAACTGCATTTTGGAAGTTCAAAATTGGGGCACCATAGCTGTCCATTATATGGAGAAAAATGCTAAAATGTTTTACTCAAAAACATAATTTCTTTACGACTGAAGAAAGAAAGACATGAACATCTTGGATGACAAGGGAGTGAATACATTATATGAGAATCTTTGTTTTGGAAGTGGACTTTAAGTTAAGTAAGTTGGTTAAATAAACTATTAAAACATTAATGCAGTCTCCTTACTGTTTTTGCCAGACACATTCATAATTATTATATTTGCCGGTGTGCTGTGGCAAGCTTTTTTGAGTGCACTTGAGTGCATATTAGGCTATGTAGGCAATTATAGACTCATTATTGTGATTTATATGGTTTATTAGTAAATATGTGACTAATAGTCGACTTATGCCTAAAAGGAACAACAACTATTCGACCAGAAATACTTTTAGTTGAGGGCAGCCCTATTAAAGAGAATAGTGATGAAACTTGCTTACCCTTTCTCCGTATCATTGGTGACACAGTGATGATTGAAGGTGCCAAACATCTGAACCCCCAGGATTCCATATAGGAGCAGGAAGAAGAGCAAAAATATGGACACACTCCAGATCTGCTCCCCCGACCGCCTGAAAGGAAGTGAATTTTAAGTGGCTGATATGGAAACAAGCTGACATTTCTCACATTCTTTGCGCTCGCAGGGCTCTTACTTGAGAATGTTGGTTATGCGGGTACGCGGCAGTTCAAATCGGAAGTAGATTCGGAAGGCTCGGATCATAATGAGGGCCCTCGGTATGCGAAGCATTCCCCAGGGTGACATTTGGTCCACAATCTCTGCTATTTCAAACACCTCGAGACCATTCAGAGGAACAAGTGGATGAGCGGAGTGCCCTATGGAGCTCAGTTCTTTTTAATTTGAAAGAAACAATTTACTTGGGAAATAACACTGAAGACAATTTCCTTACCTGAAGCACAAGAGAGACCCAGAGGAAGACCACCATAAAGCCATCAAACATGCACCAGCGGTCTTTAACATAGGAGTTCTCTCCCTGGAAACAGAGGCAGGTGATAAGACACAGGCTGTAAATGAAAGTCCACAGGTGAGTGGCAGCTGGTCTGCCGGTTTAATGAAAGATTGTGGCAGCTGTTAACAACAGAGCCAGCAAAATTTAGCAAACAGAAGTGTGAGCACTTCAGAGTATTTATCCTGCCAGACACTGCCTAACAAGTGTGCGCCCTAAGTACTCAGAAGACCTAAAAAAAAAAAAAAAATGGAATTAGAAATATCAAACAATGTCTCTATGGTAAAGCACACAAAGAATACAGTAAATAATAATGACAATCCAAAAACAGGATCTAGGAGTCCTTTCTATTCATATAGTGGATGCATAACACGACCATACATTTTTATTGATGTTACTGGTCTCTTTTAAGTTTTCATTTTAAGTAGTCCTGTTATGAATTGAATTGTTTGGTTTAAATTCATTTGCTTGGTTTGAACAGCAGCTATGCTAATTATGTTCCTATTTGTTCTCTGTTTCTGCCATGGGATTGACATCCCATGGTAACTAGGAATTCACAAGCTCCAGTCTGGATCCAGAACACTTAAGAAGAGATGATGCCAACCCCTCAGAGAACTTCAGATGATGCCAACCCTGAAACAACATACAGCACTAACGAATTCTTTTACTAATTACATCATTAATTGATCTTTACCATACATCTCTCCCATATGTACATCAACTTGACATAGTCAACACTAGTAAGCTACTACTATATATATTGTAAAAACGTTAATTTGGTGTAAAGTTGCTTTGCAACAACATGTATCGTGAAAAGTCCTATACAAATAAATTTGAATTGAATTGAATTTCAAATATATAATGCGACCCATTCATTTCTGTTTCAAATAAGTTTTCATTCAAATAATGTTCAAATAAGTGTGCCCTGTATGCCGACCCACTAACTACAAGGTTATTGCCGCTGACATTAGATTGATTTCTGAAGGATCATGCAACAAAAAATAAGGGCTGGGAAATAAATTAATACATCGCGAATCAAGAAATGATTTTGCATCAATTCCGAGATTCTCTCTAAAATAGATTCTGAGTTTTTAACAGCAGGTGGCACTGCTGCCTTTAGAAACAGCCGTACTCTGCTTGCTTCCAACTCCTTACACTTGAACCTAAAATAATCATTCATAACGTTCAACAAGGTTGAAGCGAATTACAAGGGTGTTCACAGTGGGCTGTTTACATTAATCTCTCGTCAAAAATACATTCTGAGCCGAGGTGCAATTACATGATACAAGCGCTCTTCTTCGTGAGCATTTGCGTGTGCGGTTAAAAATTTGATTAGAGCGGCATTAAAAAAAAAGAATCGCAATGCATTTAAAAAAAATCTCAGAATCGATCCACAAATAACAATGCATGGATTTATCATCGAAGCCCTACAAAAAATTTATTAATATAGGAAAAAAACTGCAGTATTCATGTTTATATGGTATTTCTGATCAAATAATTGCAGCCTGGTGTCACACCCCTGTGGACTGATTTGTTGGGTTTTTTCCTTCTGTGCCCTTTTTTGGTCTTTCCTGTTCCGTTTCTTGTTAAGTCTTTATTGGTAAATCACCCACACCTGTCTTTGTAGCATTAGCACCCCTTTAACAGTTTGATTCAGTTCCTTGGTTCTCGTCTGTTCTTAACGTTATGTGAGTGTGTGTTCCTTTGCTGTTCCTGTACCCTTGTTGGATTTTATGATTAAAGCCATTTTGTTATATTTCCTCGTCCCTACGGCTCCTTCCTACACACAAGCCTGACACCTGGGTAACCATAAAAAATAAAATAAAATATATTACATATATTGCATAAAAATATCTTACCAACCCCAAACTTTTGAATGGTTTTAATATATTTACGTTAGGAAATTTACTAAATATCTTTATGGAACATGATCTTTACTTATTATCCTAATGATGTTCGGCATAAAAGAAAAATCTATAATTTTGACCCATACGACGTATTTTTGGCTATATAGCCATGCTACTTAAAAATGGTTCTGTGGTCCAGAGTCACATATTCTCTAAATACATATAAGCCGTCTGTGCCAATAGCCTTGTGGACAGTGCGTGACATATGGTGCAGTTGTGCCTCGGGTGTCCCGAGTTCAAATCCCACCTTGTGTATCTTTCCCAATCCCACCCCCCCCTCTCTCTCTCCCACTCACTTCCTATCTCATATCCACTGTCCTGTCAAAAAAATGGAAAAAGGCCACACAAAAAAAATTCATATAAAGTCATTAAAGATTTTTTTTTTTAAATAAATTGCTGCATGTCACACCACAGGGTTTATCATGTCATCTACCTATTCACACATGCAGCTGGTGCACAGGAAATGACATCAGAGGTGTGATATGCTCAGGTTTGTTTGCTTGAGTGCAGATTGTCTTCATGCACCGGTGGCACTTGTTCTCCCAAGACATCTGCCCAGAAATCCCCTGGGATTTCAGAGCCTCTGATCAGCTATGGTGCTCAGATCTCACACTGTATTAGCAGGCCAAAAAAAACATGCTTTATTAAATGGATAGTTTAAAAAACTGTGTGAAGGTCTGACTGACTTCATTAACAGCAACTGGCAGAGATTGAATTTGAAATATTGTTTATGCAAATGAATGAGTTACTTAAGATGAAAATAGATGACCTAATTCACAAGAGATAATGAATTATTTACATGAATTTAGTGCTTAGACTACTGCGTTAGCAACTATTGCTGTCTCCCAGTCTAGAACATACCTAATGGCAAAAACGTACCTGCTAACAGTGATAAAGAAAACAAGTCACTGAATTTCACAGATCATAACATGCACTCAAAAAATGGAAATCCAAAACAAATATACTGGCCTAATTAACTGAGTTGAGGTCACTGCCACCAGTACAACAATGCCGTGAGTTACGCTTCTTCAATAAAATTAAAATGCATGTGTTAACTTTGCATATAATTGCTGCAAGGTTAATCACCCTGTCCTCACACGATCTCAGGTCTAAAGGAACAAATTAATTACTCTATCTTCCACATAAACCTTACTGCTTTCCATGCTGAAAGATCTCTTTGCAGGTTCAGGAAGGAAATGATTCACTTATTCAATGTCTCTCTGTGCGGTTGTTATCCTTGATTCGCCAATTAAACTGTCCACACGTAATTTAGCCACCTGCCCATTTTATTCACTTCCAAAGGACACAGTCTTTTTTCCTCATTCTATTTCCGTTATAAATTGTGACAATGCTGATTGAGTGCATTACCTTGATGATGCCCCTGATATGCATTTTGGCGATCATCTCCGCAGTGTAGAGGAACATCAGCAGTGTGTCCAGAGCGAAGGTGACATACTGCAGAGGTGGGTAGTGCTCAAAGGTCTTAGGTGTATTCATACACACCGAAATGACACTGATTATGGCACAGGCCCGCAGGAGAGAATGAACCCACTGAGGACAAAGAACACAATCTGTTTTAGAGTCTGGAACATCCTCATGGTTTCAGTACACTCTCAGAAAAAAAGATACAAAAGCTGTCACTGGGGTGGTACCCTTTAAAATGTACGCTTTTGTATTTTATTTACCCTGTAAAAGCAAATATTAATACCTAAATTTTACTTAAATAGTACATAGTAGTATATTTTAAAGAGTACCACACCAGTGACAGCTTTCATACCTTTTTTCCAGAGAGTGTAGTGTCTATTGTCTGATATTTTTGTGTGCTATATATATGTTTTCTTATGTCAAACAATTATTCACTGAAATTTTGGTCTCTGCTGTAAAGTAGAGAATGAATAGCAATGAATAGCAAGTTAGAGGAATCAAGTTCAAACGAAAATCTAAATTTTGTCAATAATTACTCATGTCTTGCACAGACTACTACACATGCGTTGTGGTACTCTTGTAAATGAGCATCAAAGACTGATACGGAGGACAAGAAATTGTTGAATAAAGTTGTTATTTTTGTCTTCTTTGTGCACAAAAGTATTCTTATAGCTTCATAAAATTAAGGTTGAACCGCTGATGTCATAGACTATTTTATCAATATCCTTACTACCTTTCTGGGCTTTGAACGCGGTAGGTGCGTTGCTGTCTATGCAGGGTCAGAAAAGTCTTGGATGTCATCAAAAATATCTTAATTTGTGTTGAACAAAGATGAACAAAGGTTTTACGGGTTTAGAACGACATGAAAGTGAGTAATTAATGACAGAATTTTCATTTTTAGGTGAACTAGCCCTTTAAATGTCTATGTGTTCCTCACAACAGCTACTGTATTTTTTTAGAAAGCTTGAAATGTAGCACACAAGATGGGTTGCATTTATAATAGTTTTGGTCATTTTTGAATACTTTTGCATACTTTTGGTATGAGAAAAAGAAAGAACATTATTCAAAATACTTTTTGAACTATTCAATTATTCAAAATAATATGTATGTTTAATGAAAAAATAAATAAATACAAGTTTGGAATGACAATAATGCAAGTTAAATAATTGAACTGAACTGAACTACTCATTTAATATAGAGTTATGTAGAATAGGATTTGGGACCAATTCAGTTTTTATCTGGGTGGGGCTAAATCTAAATCTGTCCTGCTGCTGTCAAAATGTTTTGAATGCTGAGTGCTCCCATTTTTAACTTGAATGTGCTTCTGGTGTCAGCTATTTTCAGTTATTTTAGCTGTACAAACAGCTATAATGTGAAAGCATAACCATAAACACACAGGTTTGTAGCGCAAATAGTATACTGTTTACTGGATTTTCTAATTCTTCTAGTTATTTACCTATAGCAAATAATGAATCAGAAGTTTCACCCCTAAAAACAGGAAATAGTTTACTTGCCCTCTAAAAAAAGGTGGATATATGGAATATAGTTGTGCTCATAAATTTACAGACCCCTTGCAGAATATGCTAAAAATGTTAATAATTTTAACAAAATAAGAGGGATCATGAAAACTGTGTTATTTTTTATTTCGTACTGTCGTGAATAAACTATTTCACATAACAGATGTTTATATATACTCCACAAGACCAAATAATAACTAAATTTATATAAATGACCCTGTCCAAAAGTTTACATATCCTTGAATCTTACTGTGTGTCTTTTTCTGGATGGTCCAGGACTGTTTTTATCTGTTGTGATAGTTATTAATGAGTCCCGCGTTTGTCCTGAGAAAGTTCATCTGCCTGCTGTTCTTCAGAAAAATCCTCCAGCTCCTGCACATTATTTGACGCTTTCAGCATCTTCTGCATATTTTAACACTTTCCAAAAGTGACTGTATGATTTTGAGATCCAACTTGTCACACTGAGAACACCTGAGGAACTTGTATATAACTATTACAAAAGGTAAAAACATTTACTGATGCTTAAGGTGGCAACACAATGCATTAAGAGCTAGGGGGTGTAAACTTTTGAACAGGATGATGATGTGTAAATATTTGTTTACAGATTTTTTTTTTTGTTCTATTTAGTATTGCACTTCAGAAGCTACATAAATATTAACGTCTCCCAGAAGACAATACAAGTACAATTTACCCTGATCATCCAATTCAAAAAGTTTACACTCCCTGACTCCTAATGCATTGTGTTGCTTTCTTGAGCATTAGTGAATGTTTTCATCTTTTGTAATAGTTATGTATGAGTCCTTCTGTTGTCCTCAGTGTGAAAAGATGGATCTCAAAATCATACATTCACTTTTGGAAAGGGTTCATCTATGCAGATGCTGCTGGAAAACCAAAGAATGTGCAGGAACTGGAGGATTTTTCTGAAAAACAGCAGGCAGCTGAACTGATTAGGGCCAACAAGTGACTCATGAACAATTATCACAAAACATAAAAACAATCGTGGATCATCCAGGCATCAACACACAGTATTATGATTTAAGGGTATGTAAACTTTCGAATGGGGTCATTTATATAAAATCAGTTATTATTTTGTTTTGTGGAGTATATATAAACATCTGGTATGTGAAATAGCTTATTCAGGACAGTACTAAAAAAAATAACATGCAATTTTCATCATCCGTCTTATTTTGTTAAAAATTATTAACATTTTGCATAGTCTGCAAGGGGTATATACATTAATGAGCACAACTGTATATGGTCTTGACTGGTTTGGACAAAATAATAATAACAATTATAATTATAACATAAAATAAATGTGTCCTATTGTATGAAATCGCACCTGGTTAGGACAAGGTTTTAGCTTAAGTATCTCTTTTTGAGAGTACTATTGTGAAGAAATATTACTGTGAAAAAGAGCCACATTGTAAAGTTTTAGAGATTTGTACACATACTGGTTTATTGATCCAAAGAATGTCAGCACTGTCTGTCAGTGTTTCATCTGGCCCAAAGTCGGTCATGGGCTGGGCCTCGACCCGCGAGCTCTGCTTCCTCTTCAGCATGCTTGGGCTCGCTGTGCTATAGAGAGAGTGGATCTGGAAGACAAAAGCACATCGACCACAAATGCTAACTTAAACCACACATCAGCCAAAGCTCAAATTCTGTTTGCTGCCATTGGAGTTAATTATATACGTGCTTTATAAGCACCTACATTACAAAACAAAATATTACACAATTAAAAGAGATTTATTTTTGCAAAAGTTTTGCATGAGGCTAAATGCTAATTACTATAATTATGTGGCATGACAAAACACCTCAGAGGAAGTGTCATATCAAAAGTCCCAAGCAACGAAACATCTAGTGACTACTGCATGCAAACAGATTTGAGCCATGTGTTCATTGTGGCTGTACAGTACGACATGAGGACACGGATCTGTATGGTACCAGACGGTATGTATTGTAGTGTTGCACAGCCACCATTAAACACAATCAAGCATATGATGTACATAAAACACAGACTGTTGACTTGACATGGAAATACCGACTTACCTTCTGCAAAGATCACACTGGATCTTCAGAGTAACACAAACGACAGACGACCGATAATGAGACTGCATAATATTGGCGCTAGAGCCATTCTTACCGAGGACAAGAATAAAACATGGATATCACACACTCACTGAAACAAAGCGCACATACCAACGGGAAAAGTAAAGCTGAAATTGCTCCAGCACTGCACATAACATGCGATCAGGCATACCCTGTAAATAACACACAACAGTTAGTCAACATGGCATATGGTGTACCAAACGGGTACAATTATATCGACAAATAATGTCCACCACATCAGACAAGGCATATATGCAACACTGAGTGGCGGAGTCATGGACGGATGGGATTGCGGGACCAGGTTACTCACGGTCAGGCTCCTCATTGGTGCATTCATCCCCGGCATAGAGAGGAACTGAATTCAACACGAAAGACAGCTGATCGGTGGAGCTGAGGTCTATCCTGCAAGAACATCATTAGCCTTTTATTCTTGTTTATAAAGGAATCGCGTCAATGAATGCTGCATCACATAACAGCTGAAAGCTTGACCTTTACATGTGATATCAACACAAAAGGAACAAATCCACTCCAACGAACTGTCATGTCCAGTAAGGTCAGGCGGCTCTTCATGTGTCAAACATCGTATAACATGACGACAAGCTTTTCTGGAGTTGGTAAACATTTCAAAGTCAGATGTAACATAAATCACACTACATCAAGGTCATTCGAAGGTCAGTTCGGGAACGATGGCAAGATTCACACAATTTGAAGCCTACAATGGAAAGTTGAATCTTAAAAGTTTTTACATTTATGTCGAGAACACAGTGGTCTTCTCAGAACAGCTTCTATGTAGTCACAGGGCAAATTTGCTACAGTTAGCATATGTTGATAGATAGAGGTTTGAAGACAACTGAAAACAAAATTACAGGGTGTAAGTGCAGTAATGTAGGAGTAAGTTGCAGAAGACTACAATTAGTTTCACTTTTACAGAAAGGACTATTTGCCTAAAGGCAGGATGCAATCACTAAACACTTTAATGGTGGCTGGTGTCATGAGTTTTTAGGCTCGTTTGTTACATAAGCGGGTTGTGTTTTAGATTAGATTGTATAGGCTATGAGAAGGATAATTATTGCCCCGAAGGCTTTTTGTTTATAACATTTGCTACAGAATATAAAGCAGTATACAGTATAGAACAACCGATTAGATCACATATCCAATCCCAACTTCATATTTTCATTTGATCCAAGTATGTAGAGAACTATCCAAGAATTACAGAAAAAAGATAGAAAATCAATAAGCTTCAAAAGAATGAATAATACATTTTCTCTGTGCATGTGTAAACAATGGCAAAGTTACAGTTTAAGTCAAAGTTTATATACACCTTGCAGAATCTACAAAATGTTTTTTAATACAAAAAGGGATTATACAAAATGTATGCTATTTTTTTAGTACTGACCTGAATAGGATATTTCACACAAAATACATTTACAGTCCACAAGAAAAAACAATAGTTGAATTTATAAAAATGACCCTGTTGAAAAGTTTACATATGCTTGATTGTGTACACTGTGTTATCTAAATGATTTTTTTGTTTTGTTTAGGGATAGTTGTTCATGAGTCTCTTGTTTGTCCTGAACAGAAAAATCCCTCAGGACCCACAAACTCTTCGGTTTTTCAGCTTTTTTGTGTATTTGAATCCTTTCCAACAATGACTGTATTCTTTTGAGATCCATCTTTTCACAGTGAGGACAACTGAGGGACTCAGTTATTACAGAAGGTTCAAACACTCACTGATGCTTCAGAAAAAATAAAATGCATTTAGTGCCAGGGGTGTAAACTTTTGAACAGAATGACGATGTGTACATTTTTCTTATTTTGCCTAAATATCATTTTTTATTATTTAGTACTGCCCTTCAAGAAGCTATAGAAGATACTTAAATGTTTCCCAAAAGACAAAATAAATTTACCCTGATCTTTAAATTCAAAAAGTTTTTACCCCCGACTCTTAATGCATCAAGTTTCCTTCGGAAGCATGAGTGAGCGTTTGAACCTTCTGTAATAGTTGCATATGAGTCTCTCAGTTGTCCTCAGCATGACAAGATGAATCTCAAAATCATACATGATGAATCTCAAAGTTATTGTTGGAAAGGGTTCAAATACACAAAAATGCTGAAAAACCAAAGAATTTGTGGGACCTGAAGGATTTTTCTGAAGAAACGTTTAACTGTTCATGACAAACAAGGGACTCATGAACAACTATCACTAAACAAAAACAAAAAAACACAGCTGTGGATCATTCAGGTAACAACACAGAATTAAGAATAAAACGTATGTAAACTTTTGAACAGGGTAATTTTTATAAATTCAACTATTATTTTTTGCTTATTCAGGTCAGTACTAAATAGAAAAAATAACACACATTTTGTATGATCTCTCTTATTTTAGTAAAATAATTAACATTTTACAGATTCTGCTACTTTCGATCTCAACTGTATGTAAAAAACTAAACTAAATGAAATTTATATCCATTTTATTAATGTGTACAGTACTAATAATCAAAATGATATTACTTTTTGTTCATGTTTGATTATGAAAAAAAAAGGCTAAGTTGTAAAAAAAAAAAAAAAAAAAATTACCAGGGTCAGAAATTAACCAGGGCTGAGTGCAAAAGTGATTTAAAAAATGCCCCAGATATTTTAAATGTATTGGAAAATTTTCCCATAGTGCATTCATCTGTTGTCTGTATTAACATTTGATATATTTTTTAATATTACTTTTATGTAGATATAGACCTAGTCATACCAGCCATCCATCCAGACTGTCTCTCCTTTCATGGAGAAAGAGAAAAATCCTACAATTGTGTGAAATTATGAAACGAAACATTCCAAACAACTCTAAAAACCTGCAACAGCCATTTAATAAAAAATAGTGTGACAGTTCAGGGTATAAAACTGTAAAATGATCATATATTTTAGCAAAGCATGTGCTCTGTTAAGATATTTTATTGTTTACAGCTACTTTCTTATTAAAAAATGAAAATCAATCTCAGTGGGCAAATATTGTTTATGACACTGTTTGCTACATAATTCCTGGTGGAGACTCCCTAAAATGAAATCAATAAAGTATTTCTCTTTCTTTATCCATCTCTCTTTATGTTCAGCTTCTCTGTGTTTTTACCAACAACCACCTAGACATTTTCAGATCTGCAAAATCAGTATCATTAATCTTAGGTTGATCCATGTAAAACCGTATGATTATGCAATTAAACACCCTACTTCTGTTTGACCTACACAGATTCATCACAAGACCACCATTTTACAGACCACTGCTAAAAGTCACCTGTCTTCAAAAATGTATATCACATGTAAAAGCAAAACAAACGGACTCGAAATCATGTCAGCATACTTGAGGCTACGTGGCACACCGGAACACAGTGACATCAGCCATGATACATGAGCATCATGCAGGGAGATTCCTCCTGCTGCTGCACGGTTACCATGGCAACAGATGAGAGCAGAGCTGCTGCGGCTACAGCTCTTGCTAAATAACCTCTTACGAGAAAACACGCAAATTACATAAAATATAAAGCCCTGTCGATTACGACATTGTGTGGATTACTGTCGAAATCTGTTACAAGCGTATCCGAAAAGGTTTTCAATCTATGGCAGCGCTTTATTTTTGAACAAAGGCCTTTTGACTGCGCAGTCGGTTGCATACACTTCCTGGTAGACATGCAAACAAGCCGAATAAAACAAAATACATCTCTTATCTGACGCTCTAATCGAATTCACATGTCGAAACGACAGAAAAACGCTCTGTGACTTACTGGTTGTTGGTGTATCGCCGTTAACGCGGTGTACAGTCCATGACTCGATGTACTGAGCTCGAGCTTCAGGCACAGCAGCCGCGCGACAGATGCGCACCGGACGCGCGTGACCCGCTACAGCACAGCGCGCAGGATGAGATCCCGCAGGCCTTGACATGTCTAACATATATCAGTTTTGATACGAACAAGTTTGTTAATATTTTAATAAATGTTAAATGCAGATAAAATGTCACTGAATTGAAAACTTTTAATTGTAAGTGTGTTATTCTTGAATTAGCTTTGAATACTAAAATACCAGAAACAGGCCTATTGATTATAATTCAACACATCGACATATCCTGAAATTATCATCGGACATAATAAATAATAGCTACTAATAATATAGATATGGACCGGGGCTAATTGTCACAAGAACTATGTTACAGATGTTTGATTGAAAAGTCCAATTACCCAAATGCTTTTTTTTTTTTAAATTAAACAAACAAATGCAATAATAATTAATATTAAAAGTATAATAATTTATCTAAAATTATCTCGTACTATTTGCCTGAAGGTTGTTTTTCCTGAATGTCAGAGGCAGGTCGTGACATTTTCATTGGGGCAGGTTGTTACGTGTTTTGAAATGTTAGAATTTTATCACTAAAATTAATTTTTAACGAATTAAAAACACTTTATTTTGTTATTTCTGTATATATCAAATTTGCTAGTTCATGAATAGTCTTAAGTATTATTTCACTGCTTAAATGTTACTAAAAAGCTACTTATTTGGTCCGCACTCATGACGGTTTTGCTAAAAAAAAAAAAAAAAAAAAAAAAAAAAAAAAAAAAAAAATGAGGCATTTAAATATGAAAGTCAATTAATCCCCTATTTATCGTTGTTGAGCTTGTTTACGGAATACAGAAGACGGTTCTGAAATGGCGATGACTGACGTGATCACCACAGCAGCGTTTTGACTCTCACAGCTGATTAACTATTTAACCAGTTTACCCCTCAATTTAACCATACGCCAGCCGTTGTTTTAAACCAACATAACATCTGATCGAAGTATCGTCTGACCCACCGTCTATCCACCTTATTTTTCAACGTGGAAGTAAGCCGTTTTCTGTGGATGTGGGAGGCTTCCGGTTCATTAGCCGCTGTAGGGAAGTAACCAGAATAATAACAAATTGCTGTAAACGGTAAAACTGTTTGAACTACAAACTAGTGTGTTCATTATTAAAATGACACATAAAAAGAATATGGTAAGACACACCATTTCAATATCAAGTAGCAAAACCAGCTGTTGTACAGCTTAAAATTACTGGAAACGAATGACACTGGAAGTGAGACACGTGGACTTTTCTCACATTTCTGGGTTTCTCATACCGGAAGTCGTCATAGTTGGGTAAAATCTAAGGATGGGCGATACCTCCTATTTTCGATCCGATACCGATATTTTCAAGCCAAGTATCGTCGATATCAATACCGATACTGATACCTCTAAACTAAACTGATCTTTTAAATTATTAAAAGAATAAAATCAGTAATTATACATACTTAACATTACATTTAAAAGTCATGTGTTTTAAACATTTCATAAGCTTTTTTTTGTTTGTTTGTTTTGTTTTGTTTTTTAACACTGTTAGAAATAAAATATATTAAAATTTTGTATTTTAGCCCTTTACTGGGCAGTAACCTCAAAGGTGCACCTTTCTTTACCCCTAAAAGCCAGGGAGCATACTAGTACCATATACACACGCATTAAGGGTAGATAAGGTACAAAGGTGTACCTTGGAGGGTACCTGATGAAAAACAACCATGGTGTTACATAAGTACTAAAATGTATAATGATAATAATAATTAGTAGTAGTAGTATTATTAGTATTAGTATTATTAATTATTATTACCATTGTTTTTGCTACAAATATTATGGTTGAAATAATGTTCCTGTAGTGTTAACCATGGTAAAAGGAAGCAAGCCAAAACAGAGAGTGTTAACCATGGTAAATTTGTTGTTACTACAAATTGTTTCTTACAGACAACAATTACAGGATATAACAACCAATTTTGAACTTTTAACAACCAGTTTAAATAAATTTACTTACACAAACTAGCCTAATTAAAATAAATATTTCATGTACACTATGCTGTTCAAAAGTTTGAGGTCAGTACGATTTTGCAATGTGTCTTTAACCATGCAAACCAAGGCTGCACTTATCTGAACAAAAAAACAGTAAAAACAGCAAGACTGGGAAAATGAACAATTAAAATAACTATTTTCTATTCTAATATATTTTGAAAAATGTAATTCAAAAAGCATCTGTGATCAAAGCTGAATTTTCAACATCATTACTCCAGTTCTGAAGGATCATTACTCTGTCACATGATCCTTCAGAAATCATTCTAATATACTTTGCTATTCAAGAAACATTTTTTTTTTTTTTTTAAATAATGCTTTATTATTTCAGTGCTATGAGAACAAGAGGAAGAAACATCATTTCTGATTATTATCAATGTTGAATGAAGCGCCAGCAGCGAACGCTATCTGTGATTGATTGGTTCTGTCTTACAGCATTTGCGTGTGTTCCGATGAGCAGGAGAAATAGTTCTATCCTACACAATAATTCGATAATAGTCTATTGTTCCTCTTAGAAGCTTATTTTATGCACCAAACTTATTGTTAAATAAATAAAATTAATGGTTAAAATGCACTTTAGAATCGATATTTTTATGTGAGGATCGATCCTTTCGATACAACGTCATCGATATTTCAGGATCGATCCGCCCATCCCTAGTAAAATCCGAAAGCAGAGAATGGGAGAGTACCACAAATATATTTTTTGCAATCCCATTTGCTAAAACAGCAAAAGAAAAACTACACGATAGTGTTTTCAACACTTTTAATCAAAGGAAAAAAATGGAGAGAGACCGATATCGGCAGTTCAATGTCAAATTTACCGTCCCTCCCATAGATGCGGCAATAGAAACACCCTCGCATAGCGTTAATTAGTTTTTTTGTAACTTGATGAAAATGTGATATATTATACAAAGTATAGTGTTATAAATGTACATACATATTTTCAAAAATCAAAATATAAAAAAATCTTTAAAGGATTTATGATGATGATGACCGTTAAAACGCGTCATCACAGGCTTGTGAAAAGGGTCCATTAAATTGACAAATGGCCGCACCCGGCACGCTCTTACAGGAAAAATAAGGTGGATAGGGCGGTGTGTTTTGTTTTGTTTATGCTCACTAAGCTGTTGCTTTGAAACTCGCTCTCTCTTGAGTGTATAGATTTTCCCCAGACCATGGAGCTGAGTCAACATAGTGACGTGAATACATAAAATGTGAATACATCAAAACACGTAGCCTACGTCTTTGTAGATTTTTATTTGATTAAATTCGCTCGTAAACTGAGATTAAACGTTTACTAAAGGCGTGATAAATTTACTGTAGCTACAGCGTACAAGACCTTTTCCTTACAAGTTAAACTTTAGAGGCACAAGACTACAAACAGAAAGTGCTCATGTATCTTTACAATCCTTTTGTCAATTGAATTGAACCTGGGTTATCATTGCTCTGAGGTTATTTTGTTTTTTTTAAAAAAAAGCTAAATAATTTAGCCTAATCAAAAGGTCTATAGTTATCATAACCTGCTGTCATCTGATTTTTCAGATTATGCTTAATACAATATACTAGTTTATTTGTCAGGATGGGGCATATTGCTTGCAGCTACTGTATAACTTTATTTTATATTTACAGGCTATGAAATAATTCTTTATTAATGGAAAGTGGATTGCAGTAATGGAACTAGATGGATCATATAAATCTTGGAATGTACTGTAACTTGATGTTATTATATTCTTCCAGAATCTTCATTTAATGTTGCTCATTATTATTGTGTTGGGAAAAATATTAGCATAACGATAAACAGATAATTGAAATCATAGTGAAAGAGATTCAAGATCATTAAAACAGTCTTAAAAGAGATTCTTTGTTTCGTAACCAATTGTCTCCATTTCATATTTTATATTCTGTTTTTAAAATGATTGTTATAGCAAATACCCTTTTAAAAAGACAGCAGAGATACTTAAAGTAAAATCCTCAAATATCTTTATGAACAACTGTTTTGAATTTCAGTGCTAAAGTTTTCTTTTTTTGGCACTTTGTGTCTTACTCCTGCCTTTGCACTGAGAGTCACAACTAATCAAAGGCATTCATATGGAGAGCGCTGTTGGCCTCTGAAGCGTTCAAGCTGGATTTGGCCAGCCCGTTCTCCCTCTGTTTTGGAAAGTGGAAATTCCTGAAGGCACTTCACTTCAGGTTTCTGGTGGGGATCTAAACATGCATGCAGAGACTTTGGTGAACTCCGTCTTAGTTTCTTTGCTTCTAATTTTGCTCTCCGCCGTTCCACGAAGTTTACAGCAATCGCTAAGGTGAGTTTAGCTGTCTTGTTTTTCAGTCAGTTTGGCTTTTCCACTGTGCAGCCACGTTTTGCTGACAGACTGGATTTTTACAGACGGGAAAGTTTTTGTGTAGTTACAGCTACAGAACTAGTCCAAGGCTTGTAGATTTCTATCTTTAACTTTTTATTATTCTGTCTATTTTTCATTCTTTACAGCAATATGAATGTGCCAGAAATGTTTTATTTGTGTTACGTAGTGCCCATTTAAGACCGCTTTTACCTCACGGAACATAGAGCTTTTCCTTAAAATCAAAAACATATGCACCTTTTTGATCTCTTCCTATGGTTTTGGCTAAGGTCCACAGTTGCGTGACTGTAATTTTGACAAATTACTTAAGTGGTTTATACATAACAGGTGCACATTCACCCTAATGTGTACCACAATGCATGTTTATATGCTCTCGCACTTAATCAGAGACAGAGAGTGGAATCAGAGTGAATATGCTGTTGTGGCTGACAGACTTGTTCCATGTTAAGTGCAACCACACCAAGCCCCTGAACAGTGTTTTCTTTAAAAAAAAAAGTGTATTTTTATTACCCTGTAATGTGAGAAAGGCCAACTGCAGAGACGAGAAGCAGGAGTGGTATGTAAGAACGCTACCAAATGAAACATTTTTCACAGGGGATCTCGGAAGGGAAAATAATAAACAGTGGAATACAGTCCACCGTTTGTTTTCAGTAGGTTTGTAATGAAATTCTTGTTCTTGAGTTTGACAGCATTTTCTGTTTAGATTCTTCACCAGCATATACTGCAATATACTCTTTAATGTTATATTAAATTATATTTTATTATTGTCCGTAATGTACCGAAACTTTGAGATTAAAACTATGTTTATTGCTTCCGAGTTCAGATCTTCTAGCAGACACATTTGTATGGACGGTTTCTAGACATGAGTTCACTACTCTCTGTGGGACTAGTACTAGCAGAATCATATCTTATGAGTCATGGCTCCGTTTGCACCGCATTTCCACATGACCCGCATTACAGTGTTATTTTTCTACCAGGTCTTTTTGTTATCTTTAAATATTAGCTTGCGAGCGTACAAGGAGATACAGACAGGAAATCTGCCAAAATCTGATCCACTGCGTGGCCCATCCTCAGAAACCAAACAAGATTTTTCCTCCAGAAAGCAAGAGGGAGTCTGGTTGTCATTACTGGTAAAAGTTGGGATTGCAAACCACCACCCACCCATCCGCCATCTGGCATATGTTCACCTACAGGCGAAGAACAGAGGTTTGATGTGGAAGGCAAAGGTCATGGGGTGAATGAACACTCTTGTGTCTTGCAGGCAGGTGGGTGGAGAGTGTAAGATCTCCCCTGAATCATCACTGAGGCGCTGTCGGACCCCCGACGGTTTGATCTGTAGCGGGAGAGGCGAGTGTGAGTGCGGGATTTGCATATGCCAGGTCACGGAACCCGGAACGTTCTATGGACCGCGCTGCGAATGCCATGACTGGATTTGTCCGACATATGATGGGAAGACCTGTGGAGGTAAGAGCTGTCTCATACTCTCCCAACACAGCATTCCTGCTTATCATGTTTCAATATCAGGTGACTTCTGGAAAAAAAGGCTTTGTAGATGTGCGCAAGACACACATCCAGCTTCAGTAAAGGCCTTTGATGTTCCATCCAATATTGTGTCATTAGCTACAAGGTCTCATTTGAATTTCACAGTGCTTCTATTCAGGCAAATACAGGCAGTTTCAAAGGAGCCTGTTTGGGTGCCATGTTGTTCTGTAGCAGCCCTCTTTTTTTTAAGATTTTGCAGACACTGCTTCAAAGGATCATTTTCACCTATACTTCCTGTGTTGAATGTCATTTCAGTAGTTTCCACTGGATGGTGAGTGTGTGCAAAATTTATTTCGAGTCCACAGAAATCCATTAGCAAAGATTCCTGAATAACCTGACATCTAAACCCTCGACTAACAGCTCCATGAGCTGCCAATGGCTTTGAAACATCTTACAATTTTAAGGACACAGTGGTGCTGCTAGTAGATATTTACACTCCATAGAGTGGAACTGTGACTCTCCACTTTTCAAGCTGCCTTCACTCTTAAAAATAAAGGTTTCAAAAGGGTGTTTCTGCAGTGATGGAATAGAAGAACCATTTTTGGTTCCTCAAAGAACATTTCAGTGAACAGCTCCTAAAAGAACTATTTTATAGAACATTTTAAAATTCTAAAGAAACTTTTTTCTGCATTTGAAAGGTTCCATGAAAGTTTAAGGTTCTTCATAGAACCACTGATGCCAATAGAGAACTTTTATATTTCAAGGAGCAGTCCAAAAACAATTTACAGATAATGTACTCACCCCCTTGTCATCCAAGATGTTCATGTCTTTCTTTCTTCAGTCGTAAAGAAATTATGTTTTTTTGAGAAAAACATTTCAGCATTATTCTCCATATAATGGACTGATATGGTGCCCCGATTTTGAACTTCCAAAATGCAGTTTAAATGCGGCTTCAAATGATCCCAGCCGAGGAAGAAGGGTCTTATCTAGCAAAACGATCTGTTATTTTCATAAAAATAATACGATGTATATACTCTTTAATGTCAAACGCTCGTCTTGTCTTGCTCTTCCCGACCTCTGTTTTTGTTCCTGTTCATGACAGTTAGGGTATGTCGAAAAACTACCATCTCATGTTCTCCCTCAACTTCAAAATCGCCATATATCGCTGTTTTACCTTTTTTGTTAAGGGTGTTTGATCTTCGTTTCATGTTCACTTTGCAAAGACTGGGTCGGAACTTGTGCAGCGATATAGGATGATTTTGAAATGATTTGAATGTGAAAAGTTTTGAAAGTTTTTCGACATACCCTAACTGTCTTGAGCCAGAATACACAGAGTTCAGGAAAGCAAGATAAGACGAGTGTTTGATATTATGAAAAGTATTTAAATTGTGTTTTTTTAATGAAAATAACCGATCGTTTCGCTATTCGATAAGACCCTTATTCCTCAGCTGGGATACAACCACATTTGGGATAGTTTGAAGCCACATTTAAACTGCATTTTGGAAGTTCAAACTCGGGGCACCATATCAGTCCATTATATGGAGAAAAATCCTGAAATGTTTTCCTCAAAAAAACACAATTTCTTTATGATTGAAGAAAGAAAGACACAAACATCTTGGATGACAAGGGGGTGAGTACATTATCTGTAAATTGTTGTTCTGGAAGTGGACTTCTCTTTTAAGAGTGTTGGTTCTAAAAGTTTCATTCTTTTTCATTTATTCTTTATTAGAAGCTTTTTTAATAAAGAGTTCAAAGCCATGACCTGAAACAACAATATATATACAGTGGAGATCAAAATTAGAGAACAATCTATAAACACTTGATTTTGTTTTTTCTGAATTATTGTTAATCTGCATCACTCAAAATTGGAATGAATATTAGCTGTAGGTATGTCCTACTAACAAGTTTGACAACATTTCCAAGGCATTTCAACAAAAACCTTGATTTTGTGAAAAAATGTGGTCAAAATTAGAGAACAGTGGCCACTGTAGCACAAAGGAAGATTACAACAAAAACTTTGGAGGGTTACAGCTATCAGAAGTTAGTAGGAAGTGTAGAGGCCCTTGCTTTGAATGACTTCATCTGCAGCTACAGGACATTACTAATTTCTCACACTGCTTGTGTGACCTTGGTCCACCTTGGTCTTCCTCATCCACCTTTACACACTTGGACTTCAGTCTTTCCTCAGTTTGACGCCGAACAAAATTTTCCGTTAGACCCAAATAATTTGTGAAAATTCCTTCCGTTGATGAGAGGCTTGGTCATTATAGAGTGCGATTTTATTCTGACTTCTCTTAAACATGCCGAGACAGATCCTTACCCTGTTCGGCACTGAACTGGCAAGCAATTCCAGCTGCAGTGCTAAACCGATTCCCAATTGAGAGTTTCTACATTATCCTGTCTTCTTTTGCATTTGTCTTATGTGGACAACCAGCCTTTACCTCTACATATGAGAAATCACAGATTTGGAATGACCTTCTCTAGACTGAAAGAATCATCCCAGGCCTGGGCAAACTCAGTCCTGGAGGGCCGGTGTCACTGCAGAGTTTAGCTCCAACGCTGACTAAGCACACCCCAACAAGCTAATCAGTGTCTTCAGTTTTACTAGAAAGCTACAAACAGGTGAGTTCAGGGTTGGAGCTAAACTCTGCAGGGACACCGGCCCTCCAGGACCGAGTTTGCCCAGGTCTGGTCTAGACAAACTCCTGTGGTAGGGATTCAGTCACCTTAGATCGGCCCGCCATCTGGCAATCTCAGTAAAAATTGGAGGAATGCCGCCAGTTAAGGTGTGGTTACACTTGTAGTTCAGTTTGTTTGGTTCACTTGGTCAGGACCAAAAAGGAAAATGATACATTTGGTCCTGGTCAGCTTAGCGTTCACACTAGCATTTTTGACAGCAAACCTAAAGATGCGGAACCTAAAGACATAGTGACACATTCACAATATGATTGGTCGGGTTGATTGATGTATATTTAATGACCGAACACTCTTAACAAAAGAAAAAGGTGTGTTCGACTTAAAGCGTCACTGCGGGTGTATGACATCAAAGTACCCATTCACTTCGCTCATCGCTGCTTTAAGTCGAACACACGCAATGCTGTCTGCTGGACTGAGTGCGCTCACTTGATTTAATTTTCACCACCTGCTAACTCACAAAGAGCTCATTAAAGACACTTTACACTTTACCGTTGCTCTATGTTTGCCCTCTGCTCTTTTTGTTTTGGATACACCGCTTGTTCCCTTTGTGAAATCATGTCGCATGGCGATTTTGGTTCATTTAGAAGTATCTGGTTCGTGTTGCGTTCATATTTTAATCGAACCGCACCAGAGTTCGTTTTGAAGCAGACTGAGACCCATCTTTTTAGTGGTCTCGGTCCGCTTGTTTGGTGCGCACCAGGGTTCGAATGGCAGCGTTCACACATACTCAAATGAACCACACTAACAGAGCTATCGCACCAGAGTTTGTTTTAATCGAACCAAACATGACAAGTGTGAACACACTCTTAAACAGGGTTTGTCATATAATCAAGGAAATTGTTTGCAACAATTTATTTTTTGAATTTACTGCCTTCTCTTTTTAGGATTATGGGTAGTGTAGTTTTGTTCTATTGATATCAGATATTAAACTTTTTTTAAAGGAAGCTGAACTCATTTGCACTTCTGCAGAACCATATTATCACTTAATAACCTCAAAGCTGATTATTGGTTTCTCTTGAAAGGTTTATACATTACAGCAAAAATAAAATCTGTTTTTCCATTAAGAAATTGAGTTTTTGCTTACTTTACTGCTCTGTATAGCTGTGCCATGAGTTCGATACTCTTGAAAAACAGCAATCCACCTGAGAGACTTTGAACTAAAACACCCATCTATTTCCGTACTCCAGTTCTGATCTGTAAACATGAGATGTTGAGGACCACTAATGGAGATATGTGAAGCTGGAAAGAAAGATTTATTTGTGGAGGCATGTTGCGAACCAGTGGAGAGCTCATTAGCTTTGGAGCATAGGGTTTCTCTCATGGTTACGCATTCTAAAAATGGTGGCCACATATGGACCAACCTTTTTTTTCCTTGCCTAACATCAAGGCTATTTACTGCCCATCTCTGTCAAAATACCCCACATCTCATCTTTTAACTAGTAAGCTGGTTTTCAGAGCTGGTTTGTGGCAGTTTGGGATATTCTAGACCTGTAGAAGGATTCTGATGTTGTGCCATTGATCACATCTATTCACTCCACTGTAATTGAAGTTTTAGAAACAGCATCAGGTGGAATTTATACCATAAATACAGCGAGAAAGGCTTTCCGGTTGTCTTCTGTTCAGTCTTTTTTGACCACTACACAAAGATGGCAGGATTTGCAAGCTGAGCAGGATTGTTTGTATATTGCTTTGAAACACTGTCTTGTCATTTCAGTCAGCATACAGGGCATATAAGGTCTTGTTTACGTGCTCCAGTTTCATAACCACAAGCAGCTCTTTTGAAAAACACATAGTATTACCTGACAATAAGCTGAATTTATTTGCCTTCCTTTCTTCTTTCTTTCCTTTTTTAATGATTTCATTTCTCATTACAAGATCCGCATGATAAGTGGAGCATTTAATGAGAAATTTCTGTTCTGACTTAAGAAGAAAAACCTGTCGTGGTCTCTAGAGAGTTGCATTTGTTCAGGGAGACTCCATAAATCATTTTGCTTTAAAACACCTGTTTTTGTTCACTGACAAACAGATAGACATGACAGCATACCTCGACCCAGTGATAAGACTGCAAGGACTTTAGGGTCCATGTAACCACAAAACAGTTTAACCTGACAGCTGGTCACCAGCTGAGTGTGATTTTATTTTTTAGTTTGTTCGTATCTCCAGTGTTTCAATAGGCTACATGTGATTATCATATGTGAATATTTCCTTTTCATTTGTTGTCAGCGAATAGTACAAAAATCCAAATGTACAAGCATTTCCATGGGATTTGAATTGTTTGTACAGACTGAGAAAAATGGAGCACAATTTCATGGTTTTCTTCCCTTTTTATGTGACCTGGTTTTGATTTTTTCTTCTGCTTTATGGGGACAGAGCTCAACGTGGCAGTTCTTTTCCCCTTTTCTCACTTTTTTCCCTCTCCCAAAACAAGTTAATTGGGGTTTCAAGAAGCCACGTGAAAGATCTGGCACAGAGCTGACTTAACTTTTTCCTCTGTAGCTCTTTTCCATCTGTAGAAATTTTCTTAGCTTGGTGCGACCTTCATTTTTGGTCTCGTGGTGTGATGCATTGTCCTTTTTTATCAAGCAAGCGTTGCCATCTAGAGACCTTTCCTCTCTAATCTGAAACAAACTAAAATGAGGTATGTGAAGAACAGATTTATGGTCATTTATGTTCACAAAAGTTGTTTTATATGCATCAGTAAGGATGGCTGTGATTTATGATACCCTTGAGATCCTTTGCGTTTTTTGATTTGCTTGAGTGAACGTGTCAGAAGAGTGATATTCCATGTTTTCAAGTCCCAGCAGAACTTTTTCCTCAGTCTTTTTATTGTTGGACTTCTGTTCTTCCCAAGATCATTCTGACTTCTAGGAATATCATATAACCTTTCTTTTAACTTGAGTGCCACGTGTTTAAAACGCAGTGTCTTGAGCAAGATGTGAGCGCAACAGTCAGAAATGTCAGTCTAGCACTTGATTACATAGATAAACAATGGAAAATAGTCCAGTGAAATTGAAAAATGCATTCTGTGTGAATGGCCCATAAATCTATAATAGAACTGTGGCAACTTCTTCAAGATGCTTAGAATATTCTGCCTTAATGTCTGTTCCAGACTGACTCAATCTGGAAGGCTTGTTCATACACAAATGTGACCCTGGACCACAAAATCATCAGTCATAAGAACCAATTTTATGAAACAGCATCTGAAAGCTAAATAAATAAGCTTTCTACTGATGTGTGGCTTGTCTTAGTTACAACTATTACAACTGTCTAGCCCTTAAATTTCTCCAAATGAAGTTCTTAGTAATGCATGTTACTAATCAAAAAATAAGTTTTGATATATCTACAAAAGGAAATTTACAAAACACAACCATGGAATATGATCTTTACTTAATATCCAAATGATTTTTGCCATAAAAGAAAAATCAATAATTTTGACCCATACAATGTTGGCTTTTGCTACAAATATACCCGTGCTACTTATGACTGGTTTTGTGGTCCAGGGTCACAAATCACACTTGACTATATTTGCCAATATTTGCCAAAGGAATGTTTGGAAATCTAAAACTGATATTTTCTACTGGCACACTAAAGCAAAAGTTATAAACTACCTTTCTAACCTTGATTTAAAATGAGCAAAGACAGTTATGAAAATCCAATTTTTTGATCTTTCATTAAAAAAAAACAACAACACAAAATTCTAACCCTTCATTAAAGTTAAACAATTCAAAGTTGGGGGAAACTCACATTATGAAATAAATGTTTTTCCCCAATGCATGTTGGCCACAATTATTGGCACCCTTAGAAATTCTCATCTCTGAAGTATATTCGCATTCATATTTACATTTCTTTTAAGCACACCAGGGTGACTAGTAGCCTGAAATTGTCCTGCCATGACTTCCTGAATGCCAAATTCCTATAAATCATCCATCACAAAGAGTAAAACCAAAGAATATAGTTCTGATGTGCAGAACAAGATTGTTAAGCTTCACAAAATAGAAAGTGGCTTTAAGAAAAGAGCTAAAGAAAAATGAAAATCCCCATGCACCATCAGGACAATAATTAAGAAAGTTTCAATCAATAACTAATGCATGGTGAGGAGGAAAGTTTGGGTGGCCAAATATGTTGTTTGGAAGGGTTTCAAGAAAAATCATCCTCACTTATCCAAAAACAAACTCCAGCATATTCAGTTGTCAGACACGACTGGAAATTCAAACGGGTCTGGCTTCTATGGTCATTTGAAAGTAAAAAAGAGCTTTTTGGCAGCAAATCCACCAGATGGGTTTGGTGCGAGCAAGGATAAAATGTACCCCATGTCCATGGTTAAATATACTGCTGGATCTTTAATGTTGTGAGCCTATTTTTCTGCCGGAGGTCTTGGACATCTTGTTCAGATACATGGCATCATGGACTCTATCAAATACCAACAGACAAAAAATCTAAACCTGACTGCCTCTGTTAGAAATCTTACATTGGGCCATGGTTGGATCTTCCATCAGGACAATGATCCATAACACACATCAAAATCAACAAAAACATGACAGTGAGCACAAAATGAAGCTTCTGCCATTGCAAAAGAATGGGGTGAACTGAAGATAAGAAGTACAAACATACAGCTGATGAATCTGGAAAGATTCTGTATGAAGGAACGGTCTCTGATCTCTTGTCAGGTGTTTTCCAAACTCAGGTATTTATTATAGGAGGAAACTCAGAACTGTTATCTTGGGGGAAAAAAGACATTGCAATAATTGGGGTGCCAATAATTGTGGCCAATGTGAACTAGAGAAAAACACTTATTACATAATGAGATTTTCCACTGCTTTACTTCAAGATCTTTTACTTCTTTAGTAAAGGATAAACAAATGTAGATTTATTTACCAAAGGTGCCAATATTTGTGGAGGGCACTGTATGTGGTGGTTTTGACAGCAGTGTTTATGGTTCAGGTGAACAAACATATGCATTTTAGCAAGCCTCTGTCATCATATAATTTGAGTACTAGCTCGAGCAGCAGGTCTGATCCATACTTCAAATTACAAGGAAAAGGTCACATGCCTTTCAGGTCAATATGCACTTGGGGATACAGTGGAAGAGGAAATTGTGTCTGAACAGGGGACAACACTGTGTCATTTCACTGCAAATATGAGTGATGATGCCAAAATGACACTTTAATTTCCTCTATGGTCTTTCATCTAATTAGTAACACACTATCAAATGTCAGGTGAGAGGAAATAGGGAAAAGATGAACATGACATGGTCCGGACATGAATACGTATCTCCAATATGAGCGCTACAGCTCAAAATGCTAGACTACAGGTCTGACAAGTGTCATAAATCATAGATTGTCTATAAACTTATTACACACAGTGACCCTCATTCTTTACATGATTTGGCCTGTCTTCATCGCTGCAGGTCTGCTGTAGGTATGCAGCATTATTAGCCAGGACAGATGTCTCCCTCACACCCAGCCCAGCCTAGCACATAATCATTTCACGCTCTACAACGCAAAGCAGGAGAACAACAAGGGGAAATAATTACCTCACTGTCTTGTTTTATACAAAGCCGCTGTTTAACAGGCTAAGAGGGAAAAAATGTCTTCAAAATCAAGCGAGCACATAGAGGCCGTGGTTTACTAAAGGTTTGTATGGATAAAAACATGTGCAAACTTCATAGCATGCTGATTAACAAAAGGCCTGCAGGGGATTGCGTCTTTTGCAATGCATGAAAAATCTTGTCAGTTTTTCTGGTTGTTCCTTAATGAATTTTCTTAGTTTGCACTGTGTTTGTCCCAACCCAGTGTTAAACTTGTTAGATTAAATTTCACAGTGCAGCCCTGTTTATTTATTTTCTGCTTGTTTTGATATGTATAATTAGGCTACATTTAAACTTAAAAAAATGGTGTAGAAACAATTTTCACTCAGAAATGGCTAAATTCCACACATAATTACAAAGAAACAGCAATTAACACATTAGATTAAAGGGGTCCTATTATGCTTTTTCACATTTTGAATTTTAGCCAGTGTGTGGAGTGTGTGTTTACACATAAAAAATATCTACAAAGTTACAAATCTCAAAGTCCACTCCAAAGGGAGATATTTTGTTTTTAAAAAATCCTTTTTCAAGAACTACAACAAACAGCTCCTTTGGACTACAGTGCTTGTATTCCGCATGTTAGGATGTCACAAAGCCGTCCATTAGAATATCATTAAAATAAATGACGATAGGACCCAACACTACTGTAGCGTATTATGTTACTCACCCTCCATGCATCCTAGATGTATATAACTTCCTTCTGTCAGACGAATGCAATCGGAGTTATATTAAAAATCCTGGCACTTCCAAGCTTTAGAACAGCATAGACGAGTGTTTCTCTTCATCAGTCCAAAACAAGTCCAATAAAATGCATCCATCCATAATAAAAAGTGCCTCACATGGCTCCAGGGGGTCAATAAAGGCCTCTGTAGCGAATCAGTGTGTTTTTGTAAGAAAAATAGACATATTTAAAACATAAGAATCACAAAACTTGCTGAAACACCATCTAAGCTGTTCGCCAAACACAATGCAGTGGGACAGCTAACCAATCACAACACATTTCTTTTTTTTGGAAGGCGTGCCTTCATCAAACCCGGAACTAATCGAGCCATTTGTGCCAGGCTGGGAGGAAGGTATTGTAATAATGTAAATTATGTAAGAAATAATGCATTTTTCGAACCATCAAGCATGAAAGCATTTTCTTGTACACTCCCAAAACAATATCAAGAGTGTAAAAGAGCATAATAGAACCCTTTTAAATGTCAAATTTTGAAGTAGAAAGACTAAATGTACAATTTTATCAACAATTCTTACTTACAACATAAATCAAATCTTACTTGTTTGTTAGTTTACTTTTGTTTAGTGATTTAAAGATGTTGACTGAAATAAGTAAAAAGCTGTGTCCAATAAAATACTGTAGCAATCTTTTTTTGGAATATATAGAATATAAAGCTTTCTATTCTCATGGATGATTTAGTGTCTTTATTTTTGTGTACACTGTTAATCGGAACAAGCTATTATACTCGCAGTCCAATCATAGGTGTAATTGCTGTCTTTGAACGCACTATCACTCGCTGATTTTAATTTGATTTTCATTTGCATAGGTTAGCTGAGATCCTATCTAAGCTGAATTGAGTTAATATGAATCATTTTGCAATGAAGTCACCGAAGTACCTTAATATTTTAGAAAAAGGAACAAAAAGGATGCTGCTTCAAGGTTAACAAAAAAAGGTTAAATGTAAAAAATCTACTGAAAACAGTAAATACATTCTTGAGGCGGAAATATTTGCATTCTAAAATGAGCTGGATGCTCTGAGACAACATTGCTGAGACAATGCTGTCTATTCTTGTTTCACAAAACAAATTATTGTAATCAGAGTTTTACTTCTGGTCACCCCATATTCCTATGTCAGTATTTAACATGGACAGCAGTGTCTGCAATAGGAACAGCTATTAGCATCCAATGACTCATTAATCTGCTCGCCGTCTACAATTTATCTGATGAGGACACACCGTCTATTAATACTGTTCACAGCTGTTTAGAGTGAGTCATACGGCTCAGGGTGGATATGGCCGTCTTGGCCCATCAGCTGGGAGGGGGTAAATTACGCCCCTGGTGGCACAGAAGCCAGGACACAGTGGACAGCAAGGACCAAACTCTTCCTCCCACATATGGGGGGTGGCAGTTAATATGTCAGAGTGATTGTGTCCGCATGCAGGATTGAACTCTGGCATCAAATGACTTTTAAGAGAAACATGACTATGAATGTTAAGAACATATTAAATGCCACCGAAAGAGGAAATTTGTTACTTTGTTCTTGTTTTTAGAATACCAACATTGCTGGCTTCTATAGAACTGCTTATAGCGTAATTGAACTTATTTAGAAACTGATGAACCTTGTTATTGAACTGAACTAAAGCAACGCTGAATGGATGTAAGCTAAATAAATGACACTATTGTCTCTTTTTGAGCTGCTTTACAGCAGAATCTGAATGGTCTCCATAATTGAGTTGATCCTGCTATTTTTCCTTTTATTAAAACTGCTTTGAAATGATCTGTACATAAAAAGTGCTATAGAAATCATTTGTGACTTGACTTTAAGAGTCATCTGTACTGTCGGAAATAATGTTCATACTCATTGTCAGTGCATACTTGTGCTCACACATTTTTATTTTATTGTATTTTACTTTATTACTTTATTCATTAGCAAGGTCCTTCTCAAAATGTGGTGAAAAATGTGTCAAATAAATGTCAAATATTCAAGAAACCCCATAAAAGTGCATTTTATTCAGGTTAAACATGTATGGAAGCCATTTCCAACACTGAATAAAAAATAAAAAAAGATTGAAAGCTTTTATCTCACAAATCTTTATCTCATAACTTTTTTCTCGCAATTCTCGCAAAAGACTTTTTTCAGAATTGTCAGATATAAACTTGCAATTCAGATTTTTTTTCTCAGAATTGCATGATACAAATAGTCGGATATAAACTCGCAATTGCGAGAAATAAAGTAGAAATTGCGAGATAAAAACTCACGAATCAGATTTTTTGCGAGTTTTTATCTCACAATTTTTTTGACTTTTTTGTTTCTCAGAATTGAAAGATATACTCACAATTGCGAGTTATAATGTCCAGTTCTGAGGGGGAAAAAACACTAATATGTTCTCACAATTGCGAATTTATATTTCACAATTCTGACTTAATAACTCGCAATTCTGAGAAAAGTCATAATTGTAACTATATTTCTCAGAATTGTTTATATCACGCAATACTTACTGTATATTCTCAACTGTAAGTTTATATCATGCAATTCTGAGAAAAAAAGTCAGAACTGTGAGTTATATCTTGCAATTCTTACTTTATAACTTGCAATTGTGAGTTTATATGTCACAATTCTGAGAAAAGAAGTCAGAATTGCGAGATGTAAACTCAGAATTGTTCATATCTCGCAAAATATAAACTCAGAATTGTTCGTATCTTGCAATTCTGACTTTCTTTCTCAGAAATGTGAGTTTGTATCATGCAATACTGACTGTATACCCACAGCTGCAAGTTTATATCACGCAATCCTGAGAAAAAAGTCAGAACTACTACTTTATATCTCACAATTCTGACTTAATTTCTCAGAATTCTGAGTTTACATCTTGCAATTCTGACTTTATAACTTGCAAATGTGAGTTTATATCTCACAATTTTGACTTTATAACTCACGATTGCAAGTTTATATCTCACAATTCTGGGAAAAAAAGTAATAATTGCAAAATATAAACAGCATTGTTCACCCCTTCACGATTCTGTCTTTTTCAGAAATGTGAGTTTGTATCATGCAATACTGACTGTATACTTGCAGCTGCAAGTTTAAAAAAAATTCTTAATTTCTCAGAATTCTGAGTTTAAATCCCACAATTCTGAGAAAAATATCAGAATTGCGAGATGTAAACTCAAAATTACAAGCAAAAAGTCAGAGTTGTGAGATAAAAAAACGGGCCTCCATAAACATTAGCTCTAGGCTTAACAAGCATGCAAAAAAAGGACAATTGTCCTTTTATTTAATGTCACTGGTGTTCTCGATGTTAAAAAAAGGTCATTTGAAAATGCATTAAAGGTCAAATGTGGTTCCTCTAAAAAGAATTTCAGATGACGATACCCCCACCACACTGAAAACACACTGTAAAGATCAGTAATGTCTGAAACCAGTCACACTGCTATAACAACCTGCCTGATATAGTGATATAGAATGCCTTCTTTTTAAAAGATCACATCATAGCCAAAGTCCAAAATAGCCAGGCTCATATCTTAACATTTGCAGTACCAATTTGCTTTTAATCTATAGGGCACAAGATAGATGTATCCTCCATTTGGTATTAGCATAAATCTTGCCTTTCCCTCCAGATTGGCTATAAAACACTGAATGTTTGTGACAAGCAGCCAAGACTCTCTGGTAATGAGTACAGGAGCAGAACAAGGCTATTGTTAAGGACTGATGGATAGCCCTTGAAGACGACATCAAATTTACATGATGGATTAGTGCAGGGAGTGATTGAAGATGACACTTCAGGATGTGGCTAAAGGAGCTGAATTTACAATAACAGGATATATTTGTAGCATATTTTATCTGCCGTTTTTGTTGGGGTTTTTTGTGCGTGTGTGCGTGCACATCCATTTTCATCCATGGAGTCAAGAATAATGATAGGCAATCATAACAATGGTCCAATATAGAAAAATAATCTCACTTTTGGTACTGTTGCGTGCATATTAAAGAGAAGAAAGAGGAGGAGCCAGACGCGAAAGAAAGAGTAGTGGTTTGTAATAAGTAGAATTACTTGTATTTTCTTTGAGTGAGCTTTGTGGAAAAATCTACTCTACCTTATATTGCACTTGTATTGTCATTATTCACTAGGCTACACACAATCGCCTATAGAAATAAGTGGCGGAGCTGTGAAACTTCAGGACAGACTTTGATTACATGGTATTAAATCCATTTCTGCCTGTCCAAGAGTTTCATGGTGTAAGAAGCATTAAAGTGAATTATACTGACCCCGACTGTGCTTGCACAGACCTGCAGAACTTCATGACTCAACCTAAGCCAGACACATTCAGTTCTGTTCCTGGAGGGCCACGTCCCAGAGAGTTCAGTTCAAAGCCTAATTTAACAAATCAGAACCAACTAATCAAGGTCTTGAGGATTACTGTATTATTAAATGAAGGTGTGATTGATGAAGGTTGCAACTAAACTCTGTAGGTCGTAGCACTCCAGGAATGGAATTGAATATCCCTGAGCTAAGCTTTAATTGAATTTAATTAAATTTACTTTTAGGCTGCATTTTATTTTAATTTATTTTAGATTTTATTTTATTTTATTTTATTGAATGCGATCCAATCCAGTCAAATTTAACAATGCATCTGCACGAAACATATTGGGTCATTCTTTTTAAACTTTTTTTTTTTTTTTATCATGGTTTTCAAGGGGGTGTCAAGCAATCTGGCTCATTTGGCTAGCTTCTACCATATGGTATGTGAATTTGCGCCAAAATAAGGCCTACTATAGAACACACAGTCATTGACGTCGCAACAAAACAACATATGGGGAATGTTTTCTTATCCCTTTTAACACTTGATTTTGCTTTGTTAACAATGAGTAATTTTATGGCTTGTGCATCATTTAGCAAATGGGTTAACAGAGTATCTCTGGTAAGTTTTTACCAAAGGTTTTTCCTATACTGATAGCACAGATGTCAACATTTTGTCGTTCAAATACCTATGTGAGGTCTCTCAAAGTTTTTAAAGCATTTTTTTGTTTCGTTTTTAATGCATGATTTTCCATTTTCTGGTAAGTGCTATTTTCAGGCTTGTCACATTCATAACAGTACATATTCCTCATAAATGGACACATCAAAATTACAATAAAACACAATTATATGTTCTGTGAAGAGCCATCGCTTCTCTATTTGTTGAGTATTATTGCGTCTGGTTTGTGCATTTTAATTTGCAGAAATCCTACAAAGTATGTAGACTCTCAAATACAGTGTCTTTTTTTGTCACATCTATAACACATGATTATTTCCCTTTTTTAACATAGAAAACTTGTGCATAAACTGATGTTTAGATTCTATCAACAAGGGTTTAGGGGTGTGCGATATTGACAAAAAATAATATCTCGATGTTTTCTGGGATTTTATTGATAACGATAATTAGACGATATTTTGCTGAGTGCGTTACTGTGCTGTTATTGTGTAATTTTTACCTTTTATGGGCATTTGCATTATCTTTTGAATCATTTGGGCTGTTACCAAGCAAGTTAAATCAGTATCAACAAAATTCATCTTTGCAGTGCAGAGGAAATGGCATCAGTTGCATCTGAAGTGGCATTTAGATGTATTTACACACTGTTAGCAGGTCATGAATGCATTTAACCTGCAGTTATGCACAAATAATGTTTTGATATTTTAAACATAAAACGTTGAATACTGCTATTTGAAATTATTTCAATAATAAGATACTTTAAATGTGGAATTAAAACCACCAGTAGGTAGCAGCAAGTCACAGTTAATAAGTGAGTCTTTACGATTGAACCGAATCATTTAAATGGTTGAATCACTCAGGAACAAAACACTGTCATGTTGCTCAGAGACGCAAAACAGTGCTGTGGCTGTGTTTGGAATCATTTTTGTTGCCGAAATAGAGCAAAAACAGGCATGTAAAACGTTAGTATCTTAATTGTTGTCTCTTGAACTGTTGTAAAAATCAATATCACATTTGCAATCAAACGGCACGCTTCGTGTGATATTGATTAACTATATGAAGTGGAATAAATCTATACATTTTCTGTTCCCATGTCTTGAATTTGTGATCATTCAAAATGTATTTTAATAGACTGAGACTGAATCATGCAGTGAAAGAACACACTGTTAATGCGTACGGGCACTAGTCTAGACTTCACGTAATGCGTGCACTGCACTCAGAGGTGTTTTGAATGTTTTTTGCAAAGTACTCAGCATCGTTCAAACATCAATTACGATATTATCACAGACTATATATATCGCACACCCCTACAAGGATTTATCAAAATATAAACAGATGGTTCAGTATTGGTAACACATACATTCTCTAAGCATTTAAGCTAAACTTTTTTTTTAAGTTTAAAAATAAAATACTTTTACACTTATCAGGTTGCACACTTCTAGTTTATAGGGTTGTGCAATTGTATAATACCTTTAGAGTGGAAGTGAACCATAAGGAATCTTCAACACCTTTTAGCTGTGAAAAGCACACGTGTGAAACACACACAACTCCCATCCTCCTCTCTGTCGGGGTTTCTTAGGTAAGCATGCATACATGTAGGGTGTTAATGTCTTCCACATCACCCTGGCCTTCACCCCACTCCAAACACCTTACAAATGTGTTACTAATCACAAAATTGATCTCATAGCACGCTCTTTGACTCCTCCGACATAATATAATTTGTTATCAACCCATGTTACTCAAAACAATCAATAATTGTATTCTGTATGTGTGTCCAATGCAGATCATGGGATATGCAAATGTGGAAAGTGTTTCTGCGATGAAAACTGGTTTGGGGAATCCTGTCAGTACCAGGAGGAATGTTCACTCTCCAGCAAAACCAGTAAAGATCGCTGCCGCAATGCCCAGGGTGTAGTTTGCTCCAATGCAGGTAAGATGTTTGATAATTGGTATTGCATGGGGGCCTATAAATAATAGAGCTGAAGGTCAAGGTATGTGGTATGCAGTTGTCCAAACATTCTTTCTGGGTGGTCTAGAAAATAACAGCCTGCTTGTATTTCACACCTTGCCCCAAACCCTGTACTTAACCCTTACGCCGACCTGAACATTAACTTTAGGTGATGTGTCTGTATGTTGTTAGCAGGGAGCCCAGCTGGTTGCAGATATGCCTGCTATGTGTCACCATGTCATTAGAACAAGTGTGAACGTGAAAATGCTGTGTATCAGGATTGGGCAAAAACCAGAATTTGAGAATTGGCTTGTTTTTGGAATTTGAATAGATTTGTTCATACTTCCATTTTAATTGGAATGACAAAAAGAGAATTTACTGAACTGAATTTTAAAACTTAAGTTTTTATTTCTTTATATATGTAGATTTTTTTCTCTAATTATTATTATTATTACAGAAAAAAAAATCAAAGTTAATTTATAATATGTAATAAAAATTGTATAATAATTTTAATTTAAATTCATATATTTACTATACTATTATTATTTAACTCAAATTTATATGAATTAATTTGCCTTAAAATACGCATTTCTGTAGGTGAAATTATCACAATTTCTTTTTATATAATGTAATGATTCTGAGGAGGAAATATAGTTATGTTTAATTGAGATATTTATACAGTATATTCATATATTTAATTTAGTTTGATATTAATTACTTTATTTCTGTAAATGAAATTTTCAATATTTCTTTTTCTATAATGTAATGAGTGGGATTTTTTAAAGGATAACGTACACACTGTTGATAATTCATAGAGAATTCAGTTAACTTAATCTAAATTTATATATTTAATTCATTTAAATTTCTTTTAAAATACACATTTCTGTAGGTGAAATGTTCAGTATTTTTATACAATGTAATAATTCTAATAGGGGAAATGTTTTTTAATTATTTTTTAATTTAAATTTAAATTTAAATTAATATATTTAATTTCATTTAAATTAAAAAAGAATTGATTTCTTTAAAATACACATTTCTGTAGGTGAAATTTTCAATATTTCCTTTTATATAATGTGATAATTCTGATAGGGGAAGTGTTATTTTATTTTATTTTAACTTAATTTACTCTAAATTAATATATTCAATTTAATTTAAATTGATATTAATTAATTCCTTTTTATATACACATTTCTGTAGGTGATTTTTTTTTATTTATAATGTAATAATTCTGAGAAATAATTCTTATTTTTATTTTTAATTTTATTCTAAATTAATATATTTAATTTAATTTAAAATTGATATGAATTCATTCATTTTAAATATAAAGAAATATACATTTCTACAAGTATTTTTTTTCAATATTTCTTTTGTATAATGTAATAATTCTGAGGGGGACATTTTTATTTTATTTATTTATTTACTTATTGTTTAGGATAACATGTATATAGACAATTCATACCAAAATATAAATCAAATTTTTGGAATTTTATTCTTCTATCTGCATCCAATTTGCTGACTCATTTCAAATTCTCAGTTCATTCTCTGTTAAATTCGGAACAACATGCAATTCTACAGTGTATACAGCCTTAGGTCTGGTGTGTTTGCACAAGTGTGTGTCTTCATATGTAGTGTAAGTGTGTTTGCTGCTGTGTGGTGCTGTAGAGCAGTGTGACAGCATGAGATCTGTGGGTTTTGACATTGATGTGTCTGGCCGACAGGCACCTGTCACTGCGGCAGCTGCATGTGCCATAATCACGATGGGAAGGGCCTGATCAGCGGACGCTACTGCGAGTGTGACGACAGCGAATGTTTGGATGAAGACTCCGGAGAAATGTGTGGAGGTACGATCACAGGGTGACCAGCGCTCCTACTTTGATCTACAATAATATTGTATGCTACTGCATTAGATAACAAAATATAAAAATCAAATGGCATTTGCTTTGTTTTGCTTACTCATCTTTGCTAAAAAAACTCAATATTGTAGCTGTAGCATTGGAAGTTACACATTTTTTAGATAGAGGCATTAGGAACATCCAAGCAAATTTGACAGCCAGCTTGTAACATATAGTAAACAGCTTTGATCTTTTGGCATATAGATTGAAATCAAAAGTTTACATACACCTTGCAGAATCTGCAAAATGTTAATTATTTCATCAAAATAAGATTTTAATCATTTTTTATTTATTACTGACCTGAATAAGACACAGACACAAATTATTTAGTTTTTCAGCATTTCTATTTGAACCCTTTCCAACAATGACTGTATGATTTTGAGATCCATCTTTTCACACTAATGACAACTGTGGGACTCATATGCAACTATTACAGAAGGTTCAAACGCTCACTGATGCTCCAGAAGAAAACACAATGTATACACACATTTTTCTTATTATGCCTAAATATTATATATTTTCTTTAATACTGCCCTTCAGAAGCTACAGAAGCTACATACATGTTTCCCAGAAGACAAAATAAGTTACATTTTCTCCGATCTTCAAATTCAAAAAGTTTACACCCCCAGCTCTTAATGCATCGTTTTTCCTTCTGGGGCATCAGTGAGCGTTTGAACTTTCTGTAATAGTTGCATATGAG
This sequence comes from Labeo rohita, assembly GCF_022985175.1. Lineage (NCBI taxonomy): Eukaryota > Metazoa > Chordata > Actinopteri > Cypriniformes > Cyprinidae > Labeo > Labeo rohita. The sequence goes on from NC_066877.1 coordinate 21,600,196, forward strand.
TCCCTCAGTTGTCCTCAGTGTAAAAAGGTGGATCTCAAAATCATACAGTCATTGTTGGAAAGGGTTCAAATACACAAAAATGCTGAAAAACCAAAGAATTAGTGGGATGTGAAGAATTTTTCTGAAGAACAGTGGACAGTTTAACTGTTCAGGACAAATAAGAACATGAACAACTATCAAAAACAAATATATAAAACAAACAAACAAAAATCAGCTGTGGATCATTCAGGTAACAACAGTGTTAAGAATCAAGCGTATGTAAACTTTTGAACAAGGTCATTTTTATAAATTCAACTATTATTTTCCCTTGTGGACTAAACATCTTTTATGTGAAATATTTTATTCAGGTCAGTACTAAATAAAAAATAACATGCATTTTGTATGGTCCCTCTTATTTTGGTCAAATAATTAACATTTTGCAGATTCTGCAAGGTGTATGTAAACTTTTGACTTCAACTGTAAAAGATCTTTATACCAGTTAAAACATCCTTCTGCTGTTTTTGTTACATTCAGATGTTTTACGTAGCATAATATCACAAAGCTCAGGTCAGACCATTCTGTTTTTGCTTAAAATTTTGAAAATATACAATTCAATTTACATCAAAAATTGCTCATGCTAGCGTGTTTGTTTGGAACGTAATTAAAATGCAGTTGTTCTGTTTCATGCCTTCTGATTCATATAAAGGCACAGTCAGGGAAAAACTGTGATGGTACAAACCACATAGAACAGATTTTCATTCAATGCCATTGCCATACCTGCTTGTTGTCAACGATAATGATGATGAGATATTTAAAAAAAAAAAAAAAAAAAAACCTCAAAACTCTAAAACTGAATTCCTCTCTTTGCTCTCCCTGTGTTCGTCGTTGCAGGCCACGGAAAGTGTTACTGTGGAAACTGTTACTGCTCGGCTGGTTGGCATGGAGATAAATGTGAATTCCAGTGTGACATCAGCCCATGGGAGAGTAAGCGGAGATGCACATCTCCAGATGGCAAGATCTGCAGCAACAGAGGTCTGTCTTTATGCAAGCATTTACCTTACTCTGACATAACCAAGATTTCCTATCACCCTTTAACTTTAACTAGTAACAGATTCACGTAGGTTATCCTTAATGCTACTGCAGGGGAATCTAAATCAAATTAGGATTTTATTTGAGGGGTTTTCCACAGAGAATCTGCACCAAAATAAGTCTAATTGTCCCATATCAGCTGTATACAGCATAAGTAATTTCACCTGACAAGCACAAATGAGAGTGGGACAATGCATTCTCCATTAAGATACATCAGGCTGCCAAAAAAAAGCTTTGGCTCTCATATTGCCAGCGAACCTCCAGGGAGCTTCTCTGAAATTGATTACAGCAAAAGGGTGAAGTGGTACACAGCATAAACTCAACCTCACATCTGAACCACTGTCTGTGGTTAAGTAATCTGCCCACAAACCGTATACACTCATCAGATGCAACCACGTTGGTTTTCTGCATCAAAAGCTTTCTAAAAACAACAGCATTTTATCAGTAGTTACAGTATACAATCCCTCATGGCATACTTATCTATACATTTGACCACGCATGTATTTCAGTCATCCTAAGTCCTGTTTGTTCTGTTACCAGAAAAGTGCACTTATTAGTTTCAGCACACACGGTGAAAGATATCCATTATTTTGGTCTCTTTTAAGCTATCCGGCCTCATTTTCTGTATTTTATATTCTGTTTATACCCTTCAATTATACGTTCTGCCCTGTGAATGGCAGGTCTCAGTGGATCGCTGCTATTGTGTGAAATGACAGCCTCTTTTAGTCAGTCAACCTCTCAATCCATGAAATAGCGTGCCCTTCGCTTTGAAATACAACCATGCAAAGTTATACATTTAATAACCTTTATGAGAAAAAAAGAGAGGCAAAAATGCTTAGGTTTTACAAAAAACAACCAATGAAAGCTACTTTTAAAACCAGACTCGTGAATTTAGAACCACATGTGAAAAACTTTTACTGGCAGACTCTATTAAATGTGATTCTGGGATGCCAAAGGGAGGCCTGAAAAAGGGGTCAGATGGCAGTTGCAAACAAGCAAGTAAGTTGTTATATCTATAACTAATATCTGTAAACATTCTTAGTCTGGTCAAGGTGTTGAGACGCTATCCCAGGCTGAGATCTTTGTGTTTTTAGACGTAGAGACAGAGAGGATATATGTATTAGATGTAAAACTGAAGTTCAATAGCAAAGCAGTGTTACAAGAGAAAAAGACTGATTGATAATAGGGACAAGTAGCATAGAATCAATTTCATAGATGAATGAATAAATAAAAATACAGAATATTTACATCTAATGGTGTTTAAATTATTATTTTTATATATTTTGTTAGATGATTGTAAAGTTTAAGTGTAAAATGCACTAGCAGACAAGTAGCAAAAACAGTACAATTCTGAAATATTTTTACTATTTAAAAGAACTGTTTTCTATTTAAATATATTTTTTCCTGTGATTTCAAAGCTGAATATTTTGCATCATTACTCCAGACACATGATCCTTCAGAAATTATTCTAATATTCTGATTATGTTAAAAACAGCTGAGTAGAATTTTTTCAGGGTTCTTTGCTGAATAGAAAGATCAGAAGATCAGCATTTATCTGAAATAGAAATCTTTTGTAACATTATAAATGTTTTTATCATCACTTTTGATCAAAGAAATTATACTGACTCCAAGTTTTTGAATTGTATAGTGTATAATGTTACAAAAGCTTTTTATTTCAGATAAATGCTGATCTTTGGATCTTTCTATTCATCAAACAATCCTGAAAAAGATGTACTCAACTGTTCGAAATACTGATAATAATAATAAATGTTTCTTGAACAGCAAATCAGCATATTAGAATGATTTATGAAAGATCATGTGACACTGAAGACTAAAGTAATGATGCTGAAAAATTAGCTTTGATCACAGGAATAAATTATATTTTAAAATATATTCAAATAGAAAGCAGTTATTTTAAATAGTAAAAATATTTCACAATATTACTGCATTTGCTGTATTTGGATCAAATAAATGCAGGCTTGGTGAGACTTCTTTAAAAACATTAAAAATCTGACTGTTCAAAAACTTGTCTGATAGTGTATAAATAGAAAAAAATGAGCATATAATATTAGTTTGGGGTTGGTAAGATTTTCTTTTTAATGTCTCAAAGTCTCTTATGCTAAGGCTAAATTTGTTTTATTAAAAACACAGTATACAGTAATACAGCAATATTGTAAAATATTATTACAATTTAAAATAACGGTTTTCTACTTTAATATAATTTTATTAAAATGTAAAGATGATGACAAAGCTAGGTTTTCAGCAGCCAATACTCCAGTCTTCAGTGTCATTCAGAAATCATTCTAATATGATGATATGAAACATTATTAACATATTATCAACATTAAAAACAGTTGTGCTTCTTAATATTTTGTGGAAAACTTACATTTTGTGGAAAAATGCTTTTTTTTTCAGGATTGAAAAAAATGAATAGCTCAAAAACAGCATTTATTTCAAGTTGAAATTTTTTGAAAGATTATAAATATGTTTGCGGTCACTTTTGATCAATTTAATATGTCCATGGTGATTAAAAGTATTCATTATTTAAAAAAAAAACAAATCTTGCTGACCCCATACTTTTTGGATGTTAATGTATATCCAATAATGACCATTACAGATTTAAATCTAATAACGGCTGATAAATGATATTGTGGATCCCTAATTTTTGAGTCCGAGATGGTTCTCTGATGATTTTATAAATGTGGCTCTGGGTATATTTGTAGCAATAGCCAAAAATACATTTTATGGGTCATAATTATCGATTTGTCTTTTATGCTAAAAATCATTAGGATATTAAGTAAAGATCATGTTCTATGAATATATTTGGTAAATTTCCTACTGTAAATATATCAAAACTTAATTTTTGATCAGTAGTACTTCATTTCAACAACTTTAAAGGCGATTTTCTTAATATTCTGCACCCCCAGATTCCAGATTTTCAACTATTGTCCTATCCTAACAAACCATACATCAATGGAAAGCTTATTCAGCTTTCAGATTATGTATAAATCTCAATTTCAAAAAATTGACCCTTATGACTGGTTTTGTGGTCCAGGGTTACAAGTAGCATTTGTAAGACACACTTTGGCTTCCATTAATCGTTTCTTCCTTCCCTCAAAGAACTCCCACTGGGTCTTAGCCAAGTGTAAGCAAGTCAATGATAAGGTTACCTTAAGAGTGGGCTACTACATGTATTATTGTATTTGCTTTTCTGTGACTAAGGGTTTTACACCAAGCAACAATATACTCTAACATGCACGACTGTAATAATACAGCTCATGCCGTTTATTTAAGCATTCACAGGAGGCTGCATAATGCAAATCAAGCGCAATGTAAGGTCTATATTCACGAGAGGACAGGTCTTTGACAGGACTGCAAATGGTGGCAGCGACAGTGGTCTAGCCCCCTGCTCGCAGGACGCCAACTGGCTCGCTTCCCAGTGCGCTTTCACCGCACAGATAAGAGAAAACAGGATTTCCAGTTGTGCTGCAACTGGTCTGGCTCGGATTCATCAGAGTGGAGGTGTTTCCCGCAGCTCTGTTGCCATGACTGTCGCCCCAGCAATAGATTAGCTGGAACTTGGAGTAAGCATCCTCATCAATCCTTGCCATGCATGGCCCCTTTATTGTCAGCTGGGCTCTGGAGGATTTGGCCCCCAGGAGAAATTTGGCTTTCCTTTTCAGCATCACTTCAATTATAGTGCTGTGCAGCTAACTGTTTCACTGAGCCCTAATCCTCCTAGCACAGGCAAAACAGTTTGAACCCATATTCCAACAATTGGAAAATGGCCTTACCTGGCCCAGACCCTTTGGTTTCAAAACTTAAAACGTAATCTGTCCTAAATGTAATTCATTAATATAAATTTAAGGAAGCTTCACTGCACTTACAATGACTGTATGATTTTGAGATCCATCTTTTCACACGGAGGACAACTGAGGGACTTATATGCAACTATTAAAGAAGGTTTAACCACTCACTGATGCTTAAAAAAAGAAAACACAATGCATTAAGAGCCCGGGGGCGGGGGGGGGGGACTTTTTGAATTTGAAGATCAGGGTAAATGTAATTTCTTTTATCTTCTGGGAAACATGTTCTTCTGTAGCTTCTGAAGGGCAGTACTAATCGAAAAAAAAAAAAAAAAGATATTTAGCAAAATAAGAATCTTCATTCTGTTCAAAAGTTCACACCCCTGGCTCTTAATGCACCGTTTTTCCATTTGGCACGTCGGTGACTGTTTGAACCTTCTGTAATAGTTGCAAATGAGTCCCTCAGTTGTCCTCAGTGTGAAAAGATGGATCTCAAAGTCATAAAATCATTGTTGGAAAGGGTTCAAATACACAAAAATGCTGAAAAACCAAAGAATTTGTGGGACCTGAAGGATTTTTCTGAAGAACAGCAGGCAGTTTAACTGTTCAGGACAAACAAGGGACTTATGAACAACTATCATAATAACTATCTGTTTTTTTCGATAATAATAATAAAAATGTTACCAGCAAATCTGCACATTAGAATGATTTCTAATGGATCATGATTCATGTGACAATATTAATAATAATGGCTACTGAAAATTTAGTTTTGCCATCTCAGGAATAAATAACATTTTAAAGTATATTAAAATAGAAAACAATTTAAATTGTAATAATTTCACAATATTACTATTTTTACTGTATTTTTGATAATAATAAATGCATATAAATAAATGCAGCCTTGGTGAGCATAAGATACTTCTTTCAGAAACATAAAATCTTACAGAGGTATTAAACAGTTTGTTTGAATGTTTTTTTTTTAAAAATGTAATAAAATATTCTAAGCAGCTGTTGATTTTATGAATGAATAAGCGCCACTATTGTACTCATTTATTAAATAATATTGTGTCAGTTGTGATACATTTTTTTATATTTACTTTAAAGGATTAGTTCACTTAAAGAATGAAAATTCATTATCTCACCCCATGTCATCCAAGATGTTCATTTCTTTTTTTTCTTCAGTCGAAAAGAAATTAAGATTTTTGAGGAAAACATTCCAGGATTTTTCTCCATATAGTGGACTTCAATGGGAGCCATGCATTTGTTGTTAACAAGTATAGAAATTTAATTTATTGTAGAAAATGGCAGATTGTTTCACTAGATAAGACCCTTATTCCTCGGCTGGGATTGTGTAGAGCCCTTTGAAGTTGCATTAAAACTGCAATTTGAACCTTTAACCTGCTGATCCCCACTGAAGTCCACTATATGGAGAAAAATCCTGGAATGTTTTTCCTCAAAAACCTTAATTTCTTTTTTGACTGAAGAAAGAAAGACATGAACATCTTGGATGACATGGTAAACTGTTGTGACTATAGCTTAGTTCGACTTTCAGGAGGTTTATCATACTTTCACCCTGTCTTTTTTAGGCACATGTGTATGTGGTGAGTGCACTTGCTATGATGTGGATCCCTCAGGAGACTGGGGCGACATTCATGGAGATACCTGCGAGTGTGACGAAAGAAGCTGCCATGCCATGTACGACAGATACTCGGATGATTTCTGTTCAGGTAAAGCACTAGTTGAAACATTTCCAAAAACATTTCATCTCATTATGTTGTACAGATTAAACTTGTATCCCACTTGTCACTCTGGTTGAAACGGTCAGTTTTATCTTCATCAGACCCCCTCAAAAGGAAATGGTTCACATTCCAAAATCCAGCCGTAAAAACACTGACAGTTGCCGAAAGACAGGGCAGGGTGGAACGGTTCGATATCCGTTCATTCCACCTCTTCACGATCTTGCATAAACACAGGCCACATGGATTATCCTGAGCTGAAGAACAACAGATGCGGTTCAGAAACATTTCAACATCTGTTTCTAATATCTCTGCGGCCATATGTGCTTCAATCTTACGTCCGCCTCAGAGAACCGGGTTGACAATAGATTTTTTACATTCTTGGTCAGCCAGACCTGTGAGTGGTGCTCTTTAACTTCAAATCCATAAAACCACACACATACACCACCAATGTATAATCTTTTTCTGTATCTAGGGCAGCTTCAGGCAGAGCTTCAGTCGATCATTCATCCATTAAAAGACTCTAAATCCTGCAATGTGTCTGTTTGAAGGTCAAGGCCAGTGTAACTGTGGCAGGTGCGACTGCAAGGAAGGTTGGGCCGGAAAGAAATGCGATCATCCCCTTTCCTGTTCCCTGTCTGTGGAAGCCAGTCAGAAGAAGTGTCGGGGAACCTCCAGCCTGCCCTGCTTTGGCAGAGGTAATTAAGTCTAGTGTCTATTCATCTGTGCCAGAGTGGAATCCAACAGCAGCGTTTCACAGATCCCAGGTTTTACATTTGTGGGTCGCGTGGTAGGCCAGAGGACTCTTAAAAGGTGAAGTGTGTAATTTTTGACTCTACCAATTAGTCACTCCGGCATGATGCAAAGCTTGAGCGGAAAGAACAATGCTAAAATTAGCAAAACTGTCATTCAGCATGTCAATCTCAATAGATTGGTTTGAATGAAACACATGTTGGTACATAAATAAAGTTGTTGTGGTATGCATCATTCTTTGAGCCTGCAGATTAATTCGAAACTGTGTTTCGGCAATAATTATAAGAGACCAAACACGTCTCTGTGGTAGTTTACTGCTAAACCCAGAAACAACACAAAAACTCCAAACAGATGCAGGATGATGTCTGAATACACACGACAAACAACGGCTTTTGAGCTGTGTGAATCATTGATTTCTTCTTCTTTGAATGGATTGTTTTATTCAGATTATTGATTTTCAAAACATTTACTATGGTAAACCACAGGTTAAAGGATAAAGGTTTATTTCACCCAAAATTGAAAATTCTGTCATTAATTATGACATGACCTTCATGTCGTTCCAAACCCGTAAGACCTTTGTTTATCTTCAGAACACAAATTAAAGGAGAAGTCCACTTCCAAAACAAAGATTCACATATAATGTACTCACCCCATTGTCATCCAAGATGTTCATGTCTTTCTTTCTTCAGTTGTAAAGAAATTATGTTTTTTAAGGAAAACATTTAAGCATTTTTCTCCATATAATGGACGGATATGGTGCCCCGATTTTGAACCTCCAAAATGCAGTTTAAATGCGGCTTCAGGCAATCCCAATGCGGTTGTAAAGATCCCAGCCGAAAAAATACAGTTTAAATACTGTTTATTCTCAAACGCTCATCTTGCCTTGCTCTGGTTGAACTCTGTGTATTCTGACTCTAGACAGTTAGGGTATGTCGATAAACTCCAATCGTATTTTCTCCCTCAACTTCAAAAATTATTTAAAAATCATCCTACATCACTGTAGAAGTACCGACCCAGTCTTTGCAAAGTGAACATGCAAAGAAGATCACACACCCTTAACAAAAAAGGTAAAACAGTGATATAGGATGATTTTGAAGTTGAAGGAGAACATGAGATGGGAGTTTTTCGACATACCCTAACTGTCATGAACCGGAACAAAAACAGTCCAGGCACAGTAAGACAAGACGAGCGTTTGACATTAAAAAGTATATAAATTGTATTATTTTTATGAAAATAACCAATCTTCCACTAGATAAGACCCTTCTTCCTCGGCTGGGATCTCTTACAACCGCACTTGGGATCGTTTGAAGCCGCATTTAAACTGCATTTTGGAAGTTCAAAATCGGGGCACCATAGCAGTCCATTATATGGAGAAAAATGTTTTGAATGTGTCAATTTGTTTCAAAAATGACCGATCGTTTTGCTAGATAAGACCCTTCTTCCTCGGCTGCGATTGTTTAGAGCCATTTGAAGCTGCATTTAAACTGCATTTTAGAAGTTCAAACTTGGGGGCACCACTGAAGTCCATTATATGGAGATAATTCCTGAATTTTATTCCTCAAGAAACAATTTCTTATCGACTGAAGAAAGAAAGACACAAACATCTTGGATGACAAGAAGGGTGAGTACATTTTTGTTCTGGAAGTGAACTTCTCCTTTAACAAGCTATTTCTACTTGATCTGACCCTTAAAATGTTTCTTATGGCATACTCAAATTTATTTACTTTTAATAAATACACAATTTTTGCAGCTAATTTAGACGTTACCACTTGAAAAACAAGTTAAAGTGATTGTACCTGTAATAAAACTGGTAGATATCTATAGAAAGATTCTGGCACAGTTGAAGACCCTACATTAATTGAATATGGGTTTACAGTTGTAACATGAATTATAGTAAGAGTGGCATTTGGCAGCCACCTAACAATTCAAACACATTTAATACTAATATTTTTTAAAACTAATCGCCATAATCGTCTGAATTACAGTCTAATAAGAATCTATGGTACTTTTTGTAAGGGTAATTATGAACATATAGTTTGTTTCAGGTAGGGTTCCTGGCCTGTCTCTGCATGAGTCTAGTTAGAAAGAAAAAAAAAAGTCACAGTAGATGAATCAGAACTAGTGCAATTGTTCCAAAACAATGCTATTTCCATAGCTCCCCGCTGCATAAGAAAGTGAAGAGCGATAATAATAGTCTTGTTTCACTGAGTGAGGTGATAATTTAACTTTAATGGAGCCCGTGTTCTGTGCACTTGTTTTTTTTTTTAAAGGACTTCCGCCCCCGTGCTCTCTTATGCTCTAGCGACACAGAGCAGATAATATAACTCATTTTAAAAGTCAAAAATTAAATGACTTTTGCTGGATTGAACAACTGTAGCCTACACATAATTCAATACAAAATCTATTTCACAATCCTACAGTAAATACTAAATGCGAGTCCGTGTTTGTTGTAGACAATGTCAATAATGATTAGTTCTGTGAACATGCAGGCTGGAAGAATCAGGTACATAGCAGCTTTTGTGTTTTACCTCTCAAGGCTTTAGCTGTTACGGCTGCAGCACCTGAAATAACACTGAATCTGGCAGCACGGCTTGCGGTGGAACTTAGAAACAAATGTTTCAGTGAACCAGATGCATTGTATTAGTTTTTTTTTTTTTTTTTCAGTACCATGTGTATAAAAAGCTTAATCCACATAGGGATTTCTGGCTTGGATCTTGGCACAGTGAAAGCCGTTTGTTCTGGTCTTTGGAGGAACATAGAGAGTAGGAAGGGAGTTCTGTACCTCTGATAAAAAAAGAAATTAATAAATTGTAACAAAGTCACTACAATTAATTATTAGCTTTAATTCTTTCAACTGTACCTTTTAAGCATCTAAAATCTGCTTCAACCAAATGGTGGATTAAATTGTGTCCAAGCTCAATAATTAATTGGCAGAGGAAAAAAAAAAGTTCCTGGAAATAAGACAGTTTATTTATTTAATTTATTGCAGCACTGACTGACTGAAGTTGATTACACCTGATTAAATAATCCATTGCTTATTTATTATTTAAATA